>NC_054534.1:63049094-63349094 GCF_017654505.1 Polyodon spathula | reverse complement strand
AATGACTGAAGGATTGAACGGGTCACAAAAAAATTAACAACAAAGAATAAAACAGCAACATTCTGTGCCTACAAAGAGAACCTATTTATGATCACGTCAGTAGGATGCAAGGCTACTGTTATCTGACACAGGTGCTGATAAGCTGGTAACATGTACATTATAATAATTCATGTTGTCCAAAATGCCTGTGCTGACCACTGACTTTTTAAAATGGTGATTGTATTTGGTATGGTGTATTTGTTATGTGATTGCAGAATTTGTTTTCTTTCATATGAATTAATTTGCCAGCAGTAACTCAGAAACCACAGTAAAAGTTTACTAAATTGATATATAGCATACAGTATACTGTAGTTAACATGCAGTTGGTAAGTCAGTTCTTGCCAGTTGTTGACCTTGCTAACTCAGAAAATAAATTAGGTATTTTCTGTTTAATAAATGTTTCTTATTTCTTACCATAATATTCTCTGTGTTGGTTCAATATTAAATGTTGCCATGCATGTATGTATGAATGTAATTACTAATGTAATAATAATGACAAATTTGACAGCCAACCCTGTGGAGAATATGGTATTAAAGTAAAATGGCTTAAAAAGCTATATTAATATGTTTGGCTTTTAAATTTGCCAAGTAGAAATGGGGAACTATGTCCTCAGAATACACTGTATTTATCTTTCCTGATATTTTCTTATTCTTTGCGAGAGCAGATTATTTAAAAGTTACATTAGAAAGCAATAGGGTACAGTTATTAAATAGAACCCCCCATGAACCAATTTAAAATCACTTTTGCAAACCTGTGCCTCTTCTGTGCATATATGTCCACAAACTTGATAAGATGCATAACACTACAGCATTGCTGTTCTGTGGATCTTCATGCCTGCAGTAATCACTTATTGATCCCCTTGCATTCGAGTAAACAGTGTATGGGAACATATGCATTAGTGTTAGGTCTTTGTAAACTCCTGTGTTACAGTATGCATAAATTCAAAACATGTATGCTTCTAAGGGACATATTTATTTCCTGGTTGCTCATATGCTTATTTGGATTTTAACACAATGGAATTTGATCATTCTGTCACATCTCAGTAATAAATGTCCCAGATGCACTCATTAATTTGATTGGCATTAACCAAAAGACACAAGTCACTATAGAATTTAAAGTAACACTTCCAGGCCTTTAACTTGTAATCATGTGTGTCAACAATTAAATTCCATTCTCGCAGACACCAACCATTATAAGTAGACCAATAGAGGGTAGCTTGAGTGATTGTACTACTTATGAATATAATAATGAACAGCAAAGCGCAATCAAGTTCCCATTTTCTAGCACAGTATAAACCACTGTAAGTAAACCACAGCATACCACATTATGTGCACATACAGTACAGAAGCTGTGCAATACACATACACACACACACACACACACACACACACACGCACACATATGTGTATAATTTTTTATTTTATTTTATTGTATTTTATTTTGGGGATGTGCCCAATGAATGATGTGAATTATACAGAAACAAATAATCTAAACACATACAAAGGGTCCTCACAGTCTGAGACTAAATGAACAAGTATGTTAAAAATGTGCTTTAAATCCACATTTTATCAGATTATACCCAAATGCAACCTTAAAAGATTAGAAGACAGACACAATCAGTCCACATACTGTATGAGGCTCCTAAAAAGCATTTTTTTGCAGACATAATCCAGATCTCTTGTCAATGGTACATTGGAAACCATTATAAAATATGTGTAGATATATTGTTTTTGAATAATTTACATGTTAAACCTGATCATAAACATTCACTGTTAAATGTAATTTTTTTAGTTTGTGGTGTACCCAGACTTTTATTTCGTCTCCTCAAAAGGAGCAAAAGCAGACAGTATTTTCTTTTCATGACTAGCTACAGTTGTATGTGATTTTTTTATGTACTTGTGTCATTTGCTTCGTTCCCGGTGTGCATAGCCTTTAAGTGTAGGTCAGTGGCGTAGCTGTCAGCCATGTGCAAACATGTCGTCCCCCCACCCCTCCCCCACCCCCCCCTAAAACAAATTCTAGTGGTCTAGGTTAAGGTTTTCCACCAAAACCAAGGTTTTTCAGCAGGGGTTTCACTGGTATGAACACTTAGCGGTTCACATTTCTGTAAATGCAATGCATTCCTGTGAATTTACTGGCATGTTAGTGCTTCATGAACATGGCCCTTAGTGTAGAATTGTAAGCAAAAAATTAAGGGTTTGACCTGTGAATTTCAGCTGTGGCTTTTTACCCACAACATGTACTGTAAAGCCACATTTCCTTCTACAGAGCGAAACCTGTGTAAAGCCAATGTCTCATCACAATGCAACATTAAACTGGTGCTATCACCCATTCTAATCTACAATGTAACCTGCATTCACACATTAACAAGCGGTCAAAGTTGCATACATGTGTCATGTTTATTCCCATTTACCTACATCTAACATTTTCTTGAGAGCATTTTTTCTTGAAATTATTTACCACTGTAAATAATGAAAAATATTAAAGTAAAACAAAGTACAAGATTACCAGGAGAATACAAAACTGACTCTTAATATTTGTATTACATTGGTGTACAAATACACTTGCTTTCATAACAGGTAAAACACCCATGAATAGAATTTTTACAGATTTTACAGATTTTACATATGGCCAGAAATATAATGCAAAACTGTTTGAGTAATTACCAGGAGGCCATAATTAATAGTATGATGAAAAGTAAGAATAAATACTTGACTAAATCCAATATCACAATATCTTCAATTTAGCATCACTATGTATATGCCTATATATTTAGACAAATAACAAATATTTAAATTCAATGTACTGTATATAGTATGTAAATGACTTCTGTATTATTATACTAAATACTTTAAGCAACAACAGATTAGCTTTTTCTTTTTAAAGATAATGTAGATCACACCAAAACCAACAGTTCAGCTCACACCAGAAACAAAAGCTTACCATAAATGCATGAAGCCACCTACAACAAGGACAATACCGCACACACAAATGAAACCATTGTAACTTAGAGCAACCCTATGATGGCTGTATGATGATGACCCCAGACCAGAAAACTGATAGAGAGGCAGACAGTTACTTGCGGTGAAAAGCACTGGTGCACGTATGTATACTAAACTAAAAAAAGTAAATAGGTTGTACAAAAAAAAGTAATAATAAAAAAAAAAAACACTGCTCACAGAGTAAAATTAAAATTTGCACAAAAACAAAACCACACCAAATAAACAAATACCATGCTTCCTGCATGTGTAGCAATTGTTATTTTTCTTAAATCGTCTTGCTCACTTGCTCGCTCACTCACTCTTGCTCACTCATTCACTCACTCTCATTCACTCACTCACTCACTCTCACTCTCACTCACTCACTCAACAAAGGATTTCTCCTTATACCCCATGTGGCTGGAACCTACTTAATAATCAATTATTCAATAAAGGCTCCAGTCACATTCTCACATGTTTTTGGCATGGATATGAATTAATCCCATCCCTGCCAACCACCACCAACACACAAACCAAACATATACATTTAAATATAACAATTCATATTAAACATCCCAAAATAATTAATTTAAAAGTAGCGCTTTTCTGCCCATTCACAACTCTAATAAACTATGAATGGCGCAATAATAGAGGGCCAACCAATTATTCTGAAGGATCATGAATTGGACAAACAAGTATATATTTGAAGTGTTGTTGGTGTTTGTCTAATATGAAAGGTTACTAGTGAAACACCAAAGAATGTTGACAATGAATTAATAACCAGAACCAATTAATATGAGAACTTTTTTTTTTTTTTTACAAACTATATAAACATGTTTTTTACGCAGCAGTGTTTACAACTCTCAAGCTTTACTTTCCTCTTTTCCGTACCTGCCTAGTCTAGCCATTGATTATCAGGGGAGAATATGAAGTAGGGTGGTAGTGTGTTTTTTTCCGATTCCGTAATGTGATTTAATTGAGTGAACTAGAATAGTAGTCTGCATAGCCTGTGTAAATAATAAATAGATCTAGCTGTTTACTGTTGTATACAATGTTTACACTACTGTCCCAATAAGAAGAGGGATAAGTAAAATCTGTTGTAGCTTTCTTTCACTTTCAATCACTGTTATCCTATTTTGTTTTTAAGGGACAGGAGTCTGTAAGACCATCATATTTCACATATAGATTAACAGCATCTGTTTACATTTTCAGCCTACTGGTGCAACACACCCTGTTTGAAACTGTAATAATTAGCAGCTGCATTTGTGGCAGTGAAACAAAGCACAGGTAAGGGACAGAGATTCTACTGACACCACATTGTATTTGTTAATAATTGACATTAAATGCTGCTGATTTTGATTGTTGATCTTTTTACTTATTATTTCTGTAATAAAAAATGTGGTAATGCTTTGAGTATGATAAATATGTATTTATTTCATATGCAATTAACCATTTGCTGAAGTTTACTTAGATAATAACAATAATATATTTATAACACCTTTTGTAGTGGACCATCATCACAAAGCGCTTTATCAATGGGACATTGATTTAACATCTCAGTTGTGGGATGGAGCACAAGGAGGTTAAGTGACTGGCCTAGGGTCTCTCAGCAAGTCTGTCAGTGGCAGTGGTGGGATTTGAACTGGTGACCTTATGGTTATAAGCCCCTGGACTTTAACCACTGGACCAAACTGCCTCCAGCTATTGTTGAGAATTGATAGTTTCTTGCTCCAGTAAAAAAAAAAAAAAAAATCCACGCTAACTAAACAATGTGCATTTAAACCACGTGACTGCCATTCACAGTCATGTTTTCAAGTTGTGAAGATTGAATTAATAGGGTATTAGTAGCTTTATATTCCAGTCTTTCTATGTATTTCTTCACTGGAGCAGGAAACTACCAAGTCTCAAAAACATACTCAACATACAGTGCATGTGAACTATGAGCTCAAATGGCATTCGGACAGACACACACATGCATGATGTATGTATTGACTGTTTATTAACATGTAATTAAACTTCATCAAATGGTTAATGGCATATTAATTAAATACTTATTTATGAGACTCAAAATAAAGCATTACCAGCTTTTGTATAGCCAGTATTAACCAATTACAAAAACTGCCACACCCACTGTCTTTGTTTAATAAGTGTTATTCTTTTTTTGTAAGTTTGTTTCTTAACAATTAAATGTGAACTTCAGCATGTTTTTATTATAGTGACTTTTTTGGTCAGGGGCAGGTGGAGAAAAGGAAAACTACATGTATTATTACTAAGAATCAGAGTAGATACTTCTCTTGGCTTTTTTAGAGGGTGAGAGTCTCTGATTTCTAATAGCCATCAGCTTTCACTGCTTAACATCCCACAGAGGGCATGTGGCTGAGGTACTTGAGAGTATTTGCATTATTCTTCTCTTCCACAAATTTTTCCTAGTCTTTGACAGATAAAACTTTAAATGATGCATGCCATTGTCGTTTGTATTGGTATTGACAGTGTTTTGTTGTTGTGCTCATGTACTGATGGCAGTGTTTGATTTAAAAATTGAGGTTAGAAGTTATATCATCAACCTTATCACTCCACTATTCTCTTATTATACAAGTGTTGTACCACCACCATGTATAGTAAGACTGTAAATTATTATTATTATTATTATTATTATTATTATTATTATTATTATTATTGTTGTTGTTGTTGTTAATAATACTAAACTATGTCATTATGTCACTAATTACTCAAATTATTATATTAGTAGCCTACCCTGGTTAGTATATTTTTATATAGAGTGCAAATTTTAGATGGCAAGGCATAGAAAATTGTTGCTACTGTATGTGTACCTATTTACTAACTTTCACATATGTGAATGTTGCAAGATCAGTCAATCACAGTCAGCACTAGATGTACTAAAGTGTTGTGCCTGTCGCAATAGTCGCAAACTAGTTGAAAACGAGTTGCAAACATGCACAATGCTGTTAGCGACTGCAGCAGCAGTTTTTCTTTGTGGTTCAACCTAGATGAATATGTAATTATGAGCGTTCCTGCATACATTTGCAAAAAGGTGTCGGGGTTCTCAAATATTGTAATGAGATGTACTAAAGCTGCCAACAATTGCAACACAATTGCATCAAATTGTTAAGAACTTTTGAAAGCATGTTTTAAAGTCACAGTTGTTTCTGGCATTTCCCAGTATGCTTTTTCTCATGTGTTGGCAGTTATGCTGAATTAATTTGTGAGACGAACACCCAAGTACCTAATCTTTACTAAAGTCAGGGTGTACTTACAAGCCTTGAAAACAAATTTCTATGAATTTCTGCTTTCTCTAACATGTTGGGAGCAATAGACTGCACATATGTGCCACTAACCCCTTCAGCTCATTCTGAGCATCTGTATAGGACCATGATCTATTGTGTGTTAATTGCCTATGCTACTAAGTAGGCCAAGTTAAAAATAATAATTAAAAAAATGAAAAATGCAAAAATCAATTAGTTTCAATTTAAAATAAGCTTTTATTTGCATTAATGTGTACAACGTAGCAGCATGATTTATTTTGTGTTACCGGTAGGGTAAAGTAAAAAGAAAGTGTGCCAGGTGTTCATTTGATTTTACTACTGTACTGTATACTGTATAGGCGTACTGCACAGATTCATATTTTTACATGTTGTAATATGTAGCCTACCCAAAACGCATTAGTGTTATTTCAGCACAATGATTTATACATCTAAAATACATTGAACACTATACGTGTGTGTGTGTGTGTGTGTGTGTGTGTGTGTGTGTGTGTGTGCAATTTTATTGTATTGTTTTTAAACCAGACACCTCCTTATGTCGGACAAACATGTCTGGTTTAGCGAAGGGCTACTGTATGATTATGAAAAACTTTTTGGAAATGAAGGTGGGGGCCCCACTATAGAATCTAATGGGATTAAACTGCCTTCATTTATATATATATATATATATATATATATATATATATATATATATATATATATATATATATATATATATACTATAAGATATATATATCTAATATCTGTAAAATTTCTGCCTTTAAGACGGAACAGAATGCCTTTGTTGTAAGTATTAAACTGCCTTTCATTTATATATATATATATATATATATATATATATATATATATATATATATATATATATATATATATATATATAACAGTACTAAAATAGGTAAAATGAAGACGGAACAGAATGCATTGTACAGATGACGATTACATTGAACAAAAACAATGTTCTTTTGATTCTTGCACCCTTGCATGCAGCAAACCACAACTCAACTCCCACTGTTTATTTGAACAATGTTGCACGACTCTCGCAACAGAGATCTTGCTGAGAAGACGCAACAAATATTTCAATTAATATTTGCAGCTCTCTTCATTAACATATTCTCTCATAGTACGTACGAGAAAATGTTTAGTTTGCTAAGTGTTCCAAGGAAAATGCACACTGGTATTCTCTCACTACAAATGGCCCATCTTAGTACATCTACCCCTCAGTGTACTGTTGGAGTCAAATCATTTGAACAATATAGAACATGTAGTAATGAATCATGCAATATCTACAATGGAACCTATTATAATAATCTAAACTGCCCAAAACACCCAGGCTCGATTGCATAAGTTGTTATAGACATGATCTGCC
This sequence comes from Polyodon spathula, assembly GCF_017654505.1. Classification (NCBI taxonomy): domain Eukaryota; kingdom Metazoa; phylum Chordata; class Actinopteri; order Acipenseriformes; family Polyodontidae; genus Polyodon; species Polyodon spathula. The sequence continues at coordinate 63,341,429 of NC_054534.1, read as the reverse complement.
TGTATGTACTACCTGATTTACCCAACAGTCAGTCTCATAATGACTTTTGCTGCACAGTTTAAGACTTTGCCTTCATATTTGATACACTGTTGTATTTTACAGGTATGATTATCTCACATTATGGGTTTCAGTAAACAGTGTTAATTAACCCTTTTGCGGCCACATTTGTTTTACCTTTATTACAGGCAATGTTTATGACTTTTGGCACCAGAGTGGAACATTCTTTTTCTGTCGTCATACCATCATCGTAATGTAGTTTTGTAGATTTTGGAAATGCAGGAACCGCTGGAAGGCGTAGGTCAGTGCCAATTTGGTACAATTGACATTGTTATATGGGTAAAAATGCATCAAATTCAAGAGACAGAAATATACTTCCTTATCTCCTGTAATCCCCTTGCAAATCTCAGTTTCAGAAATGCATATCACACAACATCGAAACAAATAATGCAAGGGCCAATAAAACTCTGAGGGATGGTGTTGCTGCTGGCGGGACGGGACCACAATGTAGGGATGGGGAGTCGATCCCAAAAGAATCGATCCCCGATTCCGTTTCTTTCAAGTATGGGATTCAATTCTATTTTTGGCATCATAGAGAGTTGACTCCAGCACCAGGATCGATTCCGACTTCTGGAATCGAATACTGCACATTGTAATTAACTGACATGTAATATATTACATTGATTTTATTATTGTTAATAATATATTATTATTATTAGGGATGTGATTTTGTCACAGCGGTCCCGGAACCCATGAATTTGGACATTTGTTTCCGCTCAGCATGAAAATAGGAAAGGAGCAGTTCACGTCTTTTGAATTGGTTTCAGTGTAAAGGTAAAGTGGTTAGCAAAAATCACATAAAGGTAAATACTTACACAGAACTATAAAAGTGGCCAAATTAAGTTCTAAGCAACGAGCAGAGCAATATCTCAAACAATTTAATGAAAGAGGAGGGAGCAGCTTTAAGTAGAAACAAACTTCAAATTAACAGAAGCCTTTTGTGCAGAAAATATACCTCTGGATAAACTTGATAATGCAAAACCTAAAGCGAGGGTAGTTTACAGTTCTGCAGAAGCACAAACCCCGATTTGCTGCTCTTGCAGTCGTTCCTGTGAGGTGCTTAACCTGTCAACAGTGTAAATGCAGAACCATCCTTCTAATCCTTTAATATACTTGTAATATCAAAACCACAGGTGTGTTTAAATAGACATTAACAAACAGGATTTTGTAAATTTCTCAATTTACAAACATACCATTTGTTTTATTTTATTTATTTATTTTTTACATTGGACAAGGTATACATATTAAAATTAAAAGGTAAGCATATTCCTGTTTTTAAAAGGTACTGTTAAAACAAAACAAAAAAAAAAAATCTATGTTTACTTTTGACTAGAAGCATGTGTTAAAAGAAAACACATTAAATACATTAAATATATTTGTTTTTCACAAATACTAAAATATTACAATATATTACATGAATGAATATATTTTTTTAATTAAAATCTTTGTAGCCATGACCATTCTGTGATTGTGCTGTGATTTATATATATTTTTATAGTGACAAAACCACATCCCTTATTATTATTATTATTATTATTATATTATTATTATTATTATTATTATTATTATTATTATTTCAGGTTAGTTTCCATGTATCTGTATGTACCAGTAACAGTTACTTCTTGCTCAACAATGCCGCATAATGGTGGTTTTGCTGTTATTGTTGTTTTCTCACCTCAAGCGTATGATAGGGGCTCTATGGCTATTGGCTTAACTGTGCAATATTGATCCAACAACAACATCATTAGCTTGGTAAAAATGTTGAGAGGGAGCAAAAAAGGGGAAAGAGCAAGTCAGCTGTCAAAGTAAAATGCATCATAGGCAAAAAAATACTTACATACAATTAGACAACTTCTCCAATGTGGAAACATCTAGTGACTTTTCACCCCAAAGAGAAAACATCCTTCTTAAAATCTGTTCCCTAGGTAGGCCCTATGTCTTTCTCTGAATCTTTCATAACACAATTACAATTTTAAATCAAGAAAAAAAAGCTAAAGTCTGTAAAATTTTAAGATATCATGTTATGCATTTTTTAAGCTAATGCAATTTAAGGTGGTCTGGTTTTTCTGTTTTTTTTATTAAGTTGACATATTTCCCAGACAAATACAAATTTCCACAATATAACAATAATCATTACCAGATACACAGTAAATGTCAACCAAGAATGTAATATCTCATAGCCTATTGCAATGTTAAGCCACTGCTGTAGTACAGTATGTTGGATAATAACAACATATAGACGTTCCAAGTATAGTTTATATATTATGTTGCTTTCAAAGTTTCAGCTTTTTTAGACAACTACATGCTTTATTGTATTCTGCTTATTGTCTGCTACAGTATTAAAAATGTTGATGCTGTAGGTTACTACTATATAGCTCAGCTTCTGTATACCTGCAGAATAGATTGCCGATAGGTACTGGTGAGAGATGTAGAAAAGTTTTTCGCTTCTAAAATTACTTATTTATTCCTACATATTTATTTGTAGCCCTATGCCATCCATTTCCATTTTTAGAAATTGTGCTGCAATATGTATGTGTAAAACATTAGTTTCCAGCAGTGTATTTGGTACAGTACATTTGTTCCTTACAGTATCCAGCTTATTACCTGATTCAGTACAGTACTGGAAAAATATAGTTATATATTGTTTTCTGTGAGAGGCAAGAAAGAAGAGCGGGCCCTGTTGACTTGCAGAATATGGCTGAGGGAGGTGACAGGCAATTTGGAGTAAATGTGCCCCTACTAATAATAAAGCAGTTCTTTTTTTTTTTTTTTTGACAGCTGGAGTCTTTATACCTTTATTTTTGTAGTTGTTCTTGTGCAATTTTTTTTTTTTTTTAAAAGACCTTTATGTATAATTTGACTTTATATTGAAACACGGGTATGTTTTTACAACAAAGTTTTGTTTTTTGTTTTTTTGTTTATGTACTACACTTTGTACATTATTTTTGTATTTTATATTTGTGTTTGTGAATGTTTTAAGCCATTTACTGTTGTTAGCACAGTATTGGTTTTTAATGGGTATTTTGCCGCTGACGAACTGTTAAGTAAATAATAATAAAAAAAAAAAAATTTAAAAATGAAGGGTCATAAAAATTACCCAAAGCGTAAAATGAGCTGGAACAGCATAGCCTTTTAAATGTCCAAATTCTTTTTTACGTTCCCATTTTCAACATTTTCTTTTACATTTTACTCTTGCATTTCAATAGTGTCAATCAAACTGAAGTGGGTGGGCGTTGCCCTTTACACCATTGGCTAATCCACCAGTATGCAGTTGCAGTTGATTAGACTTGATTGCATGCATAGGCACTTGTAGCAGTAAGAACATCGCTGAACAGTACCTATCTTACCTAAAAGGTTGTTTAAAACATTTGAGTACTGGTTGAAGTTCTGTTGAAAGCTCTTTTAGCCAGACGTACTTAACGCCAATTTTAAAGTGTGTAACTTGTAACCATTTCTAAGTTAAACACATGGTAATACCCTTTATGAATATGGCCCAGTATGTCTAGACCAAGTAATTTGTCGTACTTCATCATTATCTAGCCACGCTACCTAAATAATGCACAATGAACATGTGTTGCATCCATGCGTTTGCCATTAACTTCATTCACAATTATGTTTTCGTAATGTGACTGTGTAGCTCAAGAATGTGAGTTAGAAATCACATGGTGTTCATTTTTGGATATCGTTATCATTTAAAGAACATTTAAAAATAACAATAGTTCCCTGTAACATCCTCTGCTAACAAAAAATAACTCATAGTACTGAGCCCCTGACACTTGTGTTTCACATCCGCTCAGAATTTCAGCCCTGCATCGTTAATTTCCAGGTAAGGGAGAGATTTCCACAGGACTGAAGCATCATGCCACATATAGATTACATTAAAAACACCACCATTAAGCAGAACATATTGTGCTCAGACATCGTCATGTATGTACTAAAACTAGACGCAATCAGGGTTGGTATCCATTGCACCTGCGGCACAAAGTTTCATAATACTAATATATATGAATTTAAAGAAATATAATTTGTAAAACAGCTCATAATAATTACTTATAATGTTAGACTGGCATTTTATAATAAGTTAACACAATAGGTTCTGTGAGTGTGATTACCGGTATAATTTTGAGTGCTGTCTATATTCAAGGGAAACTGCAGCTACAATCACGTGACATAATCTTAAGCAGAGAGGGAGACTATTCCTGTACTGTAGCTGAAAACATTATTTCTAGAAAAGGAAAAGGGGGGGTGGGGACAAACACACATTGAAGGGGCCAGTGAAAGAAGAATAGAAGGGATCATTTAAATAAAAGGATCTGCAGTTGCCAGGCTACTGATGCTATTGCTCTGGTGCTCATCCAGTAAGTCTGCATTAGTCACTGAACAAACTAGGTCTTGCTCATTCTTCATGTTTAAAGAATTAAATCAGTTTCTCCAGACGATTGTTTACTCAGCCCTGTAAAAATACAGACGACCACAATATGGAGATGAAAATACTCAAATGGTTCACAAAAAATGATACTGATATTAAGGTAGGAATTGTCACAGATATTTCTGTTTTTATTGAATGAATAAGTGAATACTATGTTTAATATCTGTCTTTTAGAAGAACATTTGTATTGAACTGCTGACATTAGAACATGCCAGAATGTGCAGCACCTCATGCTGTTGGCGCTTGCTGTAGTAATTGTAACAGCTTGCTTCACTTGATGTGTCATCTGAATTTATAACAAAGTTGCTTTTTGAGGAAAAACAAGTGCTAGCTTTAACCATTGGTTTTTATTACTGTTTTATATATATATATATATATATATATATATATATATATAATATATATATATATATATATATATATATATACACACACACACACACACACACACACACACACACACACACACACACACACACACACACACACACACACTGTGCTCCCTTGCTATAACACTGGAGACGCACAATATGAGCGTTATACACAGCAAAAAAGTAAATACATTAGAAAAGATAACCACGTAATAGGCATAATATGTATTTAGTTATAAAACTAATGCTGAATAAGATATCTGTGTTATAAAGCGCAAATGTAGCTTTTTTTCAGTTCAGTTACTGTATCAAAAGGGAGAGACAGAAACAAAGGTTAGACTGAGAAGTTGTTTACGGTTTGAACAACACCAGTACTGTATTTACTGTAGAAATATTGCATGAATCACTAGTATAGGGAATTGGGGGACATTATAACCAAGAGCCTTATAGCGAGGGAGCACTGTATATTATAATTATGAACAAATGTATTGAAGCATATATATATATATATATATATATATATATATATATATATATATATATATATATATATATATATACACACATATTTTCAGTTTTTTTCAATTTGCTGATAAGAATTAAGATGTCAAATTAGCATTTTGTTGCTATCACTGCTTTTTAGTGGACTGTCATTTTAAGCACATACTGTGTATGCCATATGCTGTTTCCATTTAGCAACTGCAGTTGAAATGTTTCTAGCTCAAATTTTGAAATTTTTAATTCGTTTACCTGTTTAAACTTGCAGTTTCCACAGTCAGATAAATGAAATCAATTAAAAGGCACACACACAGTCAAACATATATATCATAATGAAAAAAAAAAGTTGTATTTTTGATTGTGAGAATTATATTATTTGAGAGGTCAAACATGGTATGGTCCACCTGAAAATATTGGATTTCTTTACTTTTATTATCCCCTTGAAGGGATAAATTAGAGGCGGTTCTTTTTTTTTTTTTTTTTTTAATGAATAGAATTCTAATGTAAAATTGGGGTTTGAGCTGAACTAAGAATCACTGTTCCAACTACAAACATTTTTTCATGTGGTCACAGCTGTCAGTTCATATCAATGTTTGGTTATTATGGGAGTGGGTTTTACATACTGTTAAGTTACATTAAACTTTGGTTGAGAGATTTAATTAAGTTATTTATATGCAAATTACCTCTAACTGTAGGATTCTATTTGAATAATGTGTTTATCTTTTTATGCCATGTTAGCATGAAATAATTGCACACAGCTATATATTTTTTTAATTTTTTTTTTTTTTTTTTTTGCGATTTAAAACTGTTTAGCCATGCTGCTATTAAAATGCAATCCTGATCTTAATTCTGGCGTTTTGTATGTGGTTTATTTCACGGATAAGGAAGTTTATGCTTTCTGTCTAGTTATTTTATTATTATTTTTTGTATTGCAGGCAAAAATGTCACAAGTTAAACAAGTTGGTCTTTTGGCTGCTGGATGTCAGCCGTGGAACAAAGATGTCTGCGCTGCAAGCGGGGATCGATTTGCATATTGTGCTACACTTGCTATTTATGTTTATCAGGTAAGATGGCAAAAATAATCTGGTTGATTCTGTCTAACTCATTACATTGTGTTTTGTTGGAGTTAAAATCAGTTCAAAGTACTGTATGTATTTTAATGCTGTACCTTATTTTGAGCATTCAGTGGGGTCAACATTATAATTCAAAAAGTAGCGTGGCATGGCAAAAGAAGTAGCAGAGAGAAAATAAAGGTTTTCATTGGCGCAGTCCAGAGATCAATCTTTATTTTTAGTGGTTCGTTTGTGAAAGGAGAGTTGAAGAGGAGTGTAGAGAACCCCATGTTACTAACCAGCCATTTTGCTCCACTAATGAGTGATACCTGCAAGTATTGTCATTGAACACAGAATATATGTTTCGGTGAATTAAACCTTATGAGGTAACATGGGGTCCGTTCGGACCCCACTGTGCTTTAGTATCAGTTATTATGTGGATCTAGTTAGTTGATTTTTGTTTCCTTTTAGGTAGTTGTCAGGCACCCATCCTGTTACACTGTGCAAAGGATAATCGTAGTACAGTAGTCTAGCTGAATTTCCCAAATTGTTTTAGGTTTTGGGTCCGTATGGACTCCAGGCAAAGTGTATTGGCGAGCGCGACCTACTTACGTGAATATCTGAGGCACCTGGTTCAATAGCTAGCTTCCTGGATCAAGGCTTGTTTGAAAGTACAGAAATAGAGCTTTCCAACGATGCATCTTATGTCCTGAACAGAAGTTCTTAAGCAAAACTACAGCAAACTGAAACTAATGCTTGAGCAGCAGTGACATTAGTCAGCTCCTAAGTTTCGTTTGTTGCCTGTTACTCGGTCGCTTCAACAGATAGTGTTCCGGCTTCAGCGTCATTTAAAAGCACAGGATTTGAGCTTTCCATTGATGTCAGGCATGCCCATATGAGTACCTTCTACCACCCCTCATTCAGTGCTCCCGTGCTGTGACGAGCAGCAAATCGGTAGGTTGGTCCAAGTGCCTGTAACTCAAAAATGGAAAGAGCTAAGAACACAGTCGATATACCAAATGAAAGAGGAGGCTTGGGGCTTGCCTAGAATAAACTACAGCTTCCAGAATACAGTGGTGCCTTCACTTAAATAACACATTATACCAAATGATGGCTAGTAGTAAAGGAAAAGCAAAATAAAGTGTTCCTATACACATTTGTATTCATTCATTTACTCCAGTTGTTAGTTATATGTTGTTTTATTGCTGGGGTCCGGTTGAACCCCAGGTTACCAGGAAAGTCAGTTTTCTGATGTGTCCTTATGAGGCTTAACCTCATGTAAACATTCCTAAAGAAAGAAATGCAAATTGTAGTGTGTCACCATTTTTTTCTTTATATAAAATCAATATACTTTAATTTATTTATTTATTAAAATCAAAACTTAAATATAACAATGCCAAGTTGATCTTTTTTTTTTTTTTTTTCTGGATGCAGCTCTGAAATGAAATAGATTTTTTCTTATTCATTTCTCTTTTTTACAGCGTGATCACAGGTTTAATGAATTCAAGCTCCGAGCAATCATGTCCGAACACAAAAAGACTATAACTGCCATATCATGGTGCCCACATAACCAGGACATATTTGCAAGTGCCAGTGCAGACAGTCTCTTGATAGTTTGGAACGTGGCTGAACAAAAAGTGGTGGCAAAATTAGATAACACAAAAGGTAAGCCAAATGTTTAAAATGTATAAAATGAAAAAAGAAAATCCTGAGGCTACTTTGAGAAAAATACAGGACTAACTTGGAAACAAAACTTGTAATGATTTATGTGTAACATGTGTTAGAGCACAGGGTTTTCTGTAATTTTCAGAAATATTTTTTTACAGAGGAACAGGTTATACTGTCCTCAAGGCTCACATTTGCCCCATTATACCATAGCACTAGCACTTGTGTTCGCATTAAAAGGCTCAACACAATTTGCAAGGTCTCTTACCTACAGTTTTAAAAAAGGGGAGCACTATAAATAAGATAGACAACATGGCAAAAGCGTTGTAGGATATGTGTTCTGTTTGCCTGCTTTATTGATTTCTATACAGAATATCCTGGGGAGTAACAAATAGTCTCCTTTTTCCGGTACAGGTGCATAAAGGACATCCAATACCGAGAACAATAACCACAACAGAGCTGTTATGGATGTTCTTATTGAAAACAGCTTGTATCCATAAACAGTGTCTCTGGCACTGATTGAATGAGAAACTCCTTCATGGAGTTGGAGCTATAGCTTAATCAAACATTTGCCGTTTTGATCATATTGTATCTCCTGTACAGTCGAAGACCTACATGTATTATCTGTTATTCAGTATGATACAAAACCAGGGAACTGAATGTTATGTCTTATCCCAAGGTATCCCTGCCAGTCTGAGTTGGTGCTGGAGCTCAGGAGATGCTGTTGCCTTTGTCTCGCAGCGAGGGCCCTTGTATATATGGACTACCTCAGGACCAGATAGTGGGGTAGCAGTGCACAAAGAAGCCCACAGCTTTTTGTCAGACATCAGTCTATTTAGATGGCATCCTAAAAAGAAAGGGAAGATTGCGTTTGGGCACACAGATGGAAGTCTTTCTGTTTTTCAGCCTGGTAAACGTCTTCCTTTGTTATCAAATTCTCTACAGTATAAACAAGGATCAACATGTTTTAATAATAATAATAATAATAATAATAATAATAATAATAATAATAATAATAATAATAAAAGTAAGACAGACCACTATAAAAGACAGCCTGACTCACTGCTGTTCTACAGTCAGTTTCAGAATTTATTCAATGCTTAACAGCATTTTAGCTAGATTTCATTAAAAAAACTTATTATGGTTTCTGCAGTCATTGACCTTACACAGACAATGTCAACTGTATCATTTAGACTGTGCCTTGCGATCCATTTAAGACATTACCATAAAAATCAAAAGAAGCTATGTTCATACCTAACTATGCATTTTGTACAAATTTGTATTTAAAATAGCTCAAATACACCTATACCTGTCAGAACCTACAAAACAATATGAACCAAGTGTGTACCTCTGTACAAGTATACAGTTCATTATATTTTTCCATTGTTATGTTTTAAAGGTTCGAAGAGTCAAAAGCATGTTTTGAGACCAGAATCTTTAGAGGGAACAGATGAGGAAGATCCAGTCTCTGCGGTAGAATGGGACCCTCTGTCCACTGACTACCTCCTTGTTGCTAATCTCCACAATGGGATTCGATTAGTTGATTCAGAATCTTTATCATGTATTACAACATTTAGTTTCCCAAGTGCTGCAGCATATATACAGTGTTTAGCATGGGTTCCTAGTGCTCCAGGCATGTTTATAACTGGAGGTAAGTTTACAGCATCTTATGTCTTTCACGAGTCACAAGCAAAAAAAAAAAAAACCCACAGATCATTCACATTTATAAAGTGGTTGTTCTCATAATCCAACCCTGCTTATTTCCAGTTGATAATAATACACAGTTTCTCTCAAAAATATATAGGTGGCAAAAACTAAGGGTGCTTCAGTGTCAAACTGTATTTAATCTATTACTTGGATTTAAATATTATATAATTAACTTATGTAAATAGTGCCTGCAAAATAAAGGAGGGTGATATAGTGGTAGGGTAGGGTAGTAAGCTGTTCATTTTAATTCAAGCTTATAATGTTAGTATGTGATGTCTGCATTTTCTATAAATGTAGTGTGTGATCTCATGCGGTTTAGGTGAAAGAGCCACAAACCAGTGAATGGAAATGTATTCTACAATACTTTTTTTTTTTTTTTTTTTATCAGATTCCCAGGTTGGTGTGTTGCGAGTTTGGAATGTATCAAGAACAACACCTATAGATAACTTCAAGTTAAAGAAGACAGGTTTTCATGCATTGCATGTATTGAACTCTCCTCCAGAGAAAAAAAGTATGTATCATTGTATTGTTTATGATGTAGACATGCAGGCAACACTGCAACAGATATATGTATTGAGTAGATGCTGAACCACTATGACGAACTACAGTATTTACATTTTGGGAGAAAAAAAAAAAGAGCAACCACATTTGTTGATCCCATCTGCTCACTGGTCTGACAGGAAAAATAAAGGCACAAAAAACTCACATGTTTGCATATTCCAAGTGCTGCTGTGTGATACCAGACATTTAAATTTTGGAACAGAAATTGACATTAAATATTGGAAATCTCAGGGGGCTCTACTCAAGGAGCTTATGTAATATAACAGTTACAGCTGTTCTGTTTAAATCTTAACAAGATTCGTTTTGTAATTCTAGCTTTTTCCACACAATCCCCAACTAAAAACCATCATACTTCTTCTACAAGTGAAGCAGTACCGCCACCAACTCTGTCTCAAAACCAGGCATTTTCTCTTCCTCCTGGTCATGCTGTTTGCTGCTTTGTGGATGGTGGAGTTGGGCTGTATGACATGGGGGCTAAGAAATGGGATTTTCTCAGGGACTTGGTGAGTGCCTAGTATTGCACAATGCATCTCAGTTGATGTACTTGTGCCTGTTTATATTCCTAATAATTATCACACAGTGGTGTTCTGTTTGTTTAATTTCACCATTTGTATGTTGTAGTAAAAATTTCAAAAATAATATAGAGCATTATCTGAAAAACATGTTAGCTGTTGCATCTATGATCTCTGGAATCATTTGGGATTTTGAACTGACTGCATGGATTCCAATGCTGTAAGCTTGGTATTTTCACTGGTCTTGTCATAAAGTAATAATTGCAGTCTTGTAAACCACAATTGACATGTTACGAATTAAGCCCAGTTTCTAGTTTGTGCCACAGTAAAAAAGGGTACAAGCCACATGAGCATTTAATTTCCACTGAACTCACAAACCAGATAAACTCTTATCAAAGACCCTGTTCTTGCCATAGGCCCAAACAATTTTGACTTAAAGTCAGTTAAGGCATATTTCTAATGATATTAAAAATTTGATTGACAAATACGATTTACCAGTAGTCATAAAGTCATACTGTAGGCCATATTTTGTATTAATTGGTTTGATTGTTTGGTGCCTTAAGTGAATAACTATTCCTGTTGCATGTTCTTGTTTATATTACTTTCAGGGGCACGTTGAGACAATATTTGACTGCAAATTCAAACCAGATGATCCCAACTTACTAGCTACAGCTTCGTTTGATGGAACAGTAAAAGTATGGGATATAAACACACTAACAGCAGTATACACTACACCGGGCAATGAAGGAGTGATCTATTCACTTTCATGGGCTCCAGGTAAGAAGTTGTCTTTAATAATAAAGATGTGAGTATGTGTAAATGTTTAAATTGTACCCAGGTTTCATTTAATAACTATTGTTTTATTTTACAAAAGGAGATTTAAACTGCATAGCTTGTGCCACGTCTAGAAATGGTGCTTTAATATGGGATCTAAAGAAAGGCAAACTGATAACAAAATTTGAGGAGGTAAGTTGATTTCTGTTCATTTGTTAAAAGGTAAAAGAAAAATAGGATCAAGTAAAGTGTGCTTAGGTTTTAATATTCTGCCTGTTTTGAATTTAGCACATCAAATTGCCATCAGAATGTGGAAACCAACATGCTTACTGTTTGAAAGAATTAGAAGAATTCCTTTGCTGAATTGTTAAATTTAATAAACTGCATCTTCATAACATTTTTTGCATATTGTGCGCTTATGTTAGCTGATATTCACATTTGAATTTCTTTTTAAAGCATGGAAACAATGGAATATTCTGTATTGCATGGAGTCATAAGGATGCTAAAAAGATAGCCACATGTAGTGCGGATGGATACTGGTAAGTCTTTTGCATCAAGATAACCTCTCATTTTTGTGATATCTGGAACATGATAAGGCAGTGAATGCACATGCACATATGTCTTCAAATTATCCTTAAATGCAATTTTATTATTGTACTTGTAGAATGTTTGCTTATTTAAGTACGAAAAACAGCTCTTTCTTGATACTGTACCGTAATTAAAAAAAAAAAAAAAAACATCTGCAAATTACCTAATACAGTCTACTCTCATTAATATGAATTGTATTGTCAGGAGTCTAAGCCAAATGAATACCAACAGTTTTTATTGAATATACAGTAACACAGTACACAGTAATTACAGTACAATGAAAACTATTATACATTTAAAAATACTCACCAGTCTATTGCGGGAATGTTGAAATCTGCAGCAATATCTTATCTTTTCTTGAACGGTGGTATATTATCCACTGCTTTCAACACCTCCACTTTCGTATTTTTTTCCGCTGCTTTATGGAAATATAATTGATGCGTGGCAACTTGTGAAATGTGTCTATTGCAACTCGAGATGTATCATATGAATAGTAGTATCAAATCAGTTAATCTGGATCCATGTTAACAGATTTCACAGTATCCTTTACACTCAGCTGTTTGAACTTTGTATAATTAAATGTTTTCTTCCATGGGAAATCTCCAAATAAATTTGCACAAACAGGAAATTTCAACTTTGCACAGAAAATGAATTCAAATTGTAAGAAGTGATTTACAATAAATGACTGCTGAAGTTGTAGCATTAAGACATTTGTTTAATCTGAGTTTGTTTTAATTGGAATTGACTGTGTGTGTGTGTGTGTGTGTGTGTGTGTGTGTGTGTGTGTGTGTGTGTGTGTGTGTGTGTGTGTGTGTATATATATATATATATATATATATATATATATATATATATATATATATATTTATTTTATTTTATTTTATTTTTTTTTTTTAATTTTTTTTTTTTCAGCCTAATTCATACAGTTGATGGAAGAATATTACATAAATATAAGCATCCAGCTGCAGTTTTTGGTTGTGACTGGAGTCAGAACAACAAGTAAGTATGAATGTGTTAAACAATTAGCATTGTTGCTTACATAGCAAAAGCATACAAAGAATGACAAAAATGTTGTTATCTGGTAAATACGGTACTGCTGTAGAGCTCTCATATACGGTAAACAGTTCTCCATCAACAGATTTCAAAATGTCAAATGAGGAAAAATCATGTAAATTAGTTTCTGATTTTAAAAGCAGGAACATAGATTGCAGAGCAAGTTCCAAGCTCACCACTGTCTTTGCTGTGCTGTATATATATATTTTTTGTATGAACAGGCTATTGAAATTCAATAAACAGCGTGTTGGTAGAAGTCATTTGCAATTCTTAGTAAGTACTGTAATGCTTTATAATGCTTATTAAGTCTTGACCATTGACTTAGGTCTTTAGAAAACAGTACATTGATTTGATCAACAAAGATGGTCCACTAAATCATGCTAAATTATATAGTAAAGCTATTACTGCACACGTGTCTAATAAATTAATCTGGCCTATAGTTTGTGAGATCTACAGTGTGTTTATATGAAGCAGCTCAAATGTTCTGTTTTTAGAAGCAAATAAAAGTAAACTACACTGCCACATGATCTTCGACTAACTGTCCCTTTATTACTTCTTTGCAGAGATATGATTGCCACTGGCTGTGAGGACACAAATGTCCGAGTGTATTATTTAGCAACCAGTTCTGATCAGCCATTGAAGGTGTTTACTGGGCACACTGCCAAGGTATTCCATGTCAGATGGTCCCCTTTGAGGGAGGGCATCCTCTGCAGTGGATCTGATGACGGGTAACTTAAAACATTATTATTTTTTATCAGAATTCTATTTCAGATAGAATATACAAATGCTAAGGTAAAACACACATCAGAGATTTACCCTTTTTCCTTACTAGTAGTATCCCGGATCTTCTTATTAGTGGTATCTAGCAGTTGTTGTGGTTGCCAGTCTACTGCATTTTGTATTTTTTTTTTTTCCAAATAGACTGGCACAAACCAGTGGTTGTGTGAAAATACAGTTGCTTAGCAGTTTGCGTTTATTTCCTTTACAGAACTGTACGAATATGGGATTACACACAGGATGCCTGCATTAATGTTCTAAGTGGACACACAGCTCCTGTAAGAGGGTTGATGTGGAACACTGAAATCCCCTATCTGCTAATATCAGGAAGCTGGGACTATACAATCCGAGTGTGGGACACAAGAGATGGGACATGCCTAGACACTGTGTATGATCATGGTGCTGATGTTTACGGTAAAATGTCAAAATTAGTTTCAAGATGAAGTATTAAATTAATTGTATCCCTCGTAAAAGTAAAAGCATTGCAAAGAGTAGAGCCTAGGAAAAGCATTGTAAAATCTTGGTATAGCACAATCAAAAACGTAGGTAACCATGTAAACGGGCTAAGAATATTATAGTCTTTTTAGGCTGTAAATAGACTTTCTCCAGTTTAAAATATTAATTAAAACATGACTTATGACCACAGGACACCACCATCATATTGGCTATAAAAGTAATGTTTGCACGATGATGCATCTGTCAAAGGTTTTGTTCTATAGAATGTTATTTGTACATGTTTTCTTTCTAAATGGCATTTTTTATGCTACTTTAGGGTTAACTTGTCATCCTAATCGTCCCTTCACTATGGCTTCATGCTCTCGAGACTCCACTGTGAGACTCTGGTCATTAACACCTCTAATTGCTCCACTTCAGATTAAAATTTTAGTTGACCGTAGCTGGGAAGAAATAATTGGCAATACTGGTAAGTCTTTAAAAAATACATAGACGCACATGTTTGAATGATGCTTCACTAAAAGAGCCCTGCTGTTTGTTTAACTGATTGTGAAAACTACAGGTACAAAGATTATTACAGCTTATTTCATTATTATGACAAATGTTACTTACTGTATCTTTCCTCAGGTAGCACTTTATTTGCGCAAATTGGAGTCTGTAAAACCAGGTGATATTTACTTAGGAGGTCAATTATGATCATATGATAATTTTTCAAGGAACATATGTTTTTCAAGTGTTTTATTGCCAGTTGTCACCACCTGCATTTATTTTCATATAAATACTCTCTCCAAAACAAATGTACTAAATAACTGTTTTAATACTATGTCAAAATATTGCTGTTTAGATCGTGCAATGGCACCTGGTGCTCCCCCTCTCCTCTGTGGCAAAGTTTCAAGAGACATCAAGCAAGAGCTTGATAAACTAACAAATGATGTTCGAGTGAAGAAGCTGAGATGGTTTTCAGAATGCTTTTCTGTGAGTATTTTTTTTTTGTAAATTGTGGAGATAGCTCTTTATTTACCCCGGTGTGGCAGGGTGAAAGCCATGCCAGTGTAGTGTGTGTGTGAGGTGAGCGGGCGGAGGTATTGGGGTGGCAGGGAGGGGGGTAAATTCTTCCCTGCCATAGTACATGTGGGAATGTGACTGGGGCCTTAAAATTGAATAATTTATTAATTAGGCTCCAGCCACAGGTATATAAAAAGGCAGTTAAAAGCCTTTCTTGAGGTGAAGGAGTTAGGGGTGAGATTTGTGATTCGTGATTTGTGATTCAAGTGTAGCTTACCCAGCCTACAAGTGCGGTTTTGTTTAGTTTAAAGTTTTTTTTTTTTTTTTTGGCCCTTGTGCCTTTTTCTGTGTTTATTGTTAAGTAAAAGCGTGCAACAGCACCTTTTAAACTGCAGCTTCTGAGTCTGCTTCCTGAAATTCACCAGCCATGGTTGTGACGTTGTCTTTTCACACCCCTGTTAAGTAGCCTTTTCTTGTTTTTATTTGTTTTTAAACACGTGCTGCTCAGCAGATCAAATTAAATTTTAATCCTATGCCTTTGAAGAAAACCAGTGACAGTTGCACACTATTCAATACACCCTGTTTTATGAGACTGCATAGCTCCATGATGAGAAACAAGTTTAATCTACCTTAGTGGTACTCTGGCCCTAAATGGTTATGCCAATACACTGTCTTGTTATTACGCAGCATACAATGAACACATACATCTTTTAAAAGTATCCTGGATTGTGCAGAACATACCACAAGACAATGAGCAAATATATAATGTGTTTCTTGTGTTCCACATAGCCACCAGGAGGAAGTGAAAACCTTTGGGATCTTGTTGCTGTTATTAAAGGTCAGGATGATAGTTTGCTTCCTCAGAACTACTGCAAAGGAATCATGCACATGAAGCACCTTGTTAGCTTTAAAACTGTAAGTAAAAACAATGTTTTTTTTTTTTTTTTTTTTTGTTATTATGTTTAATGAATGTTTTTTTCTAAAAACACTGACATGATTTTTCCTGTACTGGTTTTCCTCAAGTTAAAAGGACATACCCAAAAGTTGACCGATACGAAACAATACGCATAAAAGACACCTTACAATCATTAAACCACTTTCGTCGTCTCACTTCACTTCTCACTTCTAATTATATGATGGATATATATATATATATATATATATATATATATATATATATATATATATATATATATATATACACAGCTCTGGAAAAAAATTAAGAGACCACTGCAAAATTATCAGTTTCTCTGGTTTTACTATTTATAGGTATGTGTTTGGGTAAAATGAACATTTTTGTTTTATTCTATAAACTACTGACAACATTTCTCCCAAATTCCAAATAAAAATATTGTCATTTAGAGCATTTATTTGCAGAAAATGACAACTGGTCAAAATAACAAAAAAGATGCAGTGTTGTCAGACCTCGAATAATGCAAAGAAAATAAGTTCATATTCATTTTTAAACAACACAATACTAATGTTTTAACTTAGGCAGAGTTGAGAAATCAATATTTGGTGGAATAACCCTGATTTTCAAGCACAGCTTTCATGTGTCTTGGCATGCTCTCCACCAGTCTTTCACATTGATGTTGGGTGGCTTTATGCTACTCCTGGCACAAAAATTCAAGTACAAGGTTGTCCTGGAAGAAAACTTGCTTCCTTCTGCTCTGACAATGTTCCCCAACTCTGAGGATTGGTTTTTCCAGCAGGACAATGCTCCATGCCACACAGCCAGGTCAATCAAGGTGTGGACAGAGGACCACCAGAACAAGACCCTGTCATGGCCAGCCCAATCTCGAGACCTGAACCCCATTGAAAACCTCTGGAATGTGATCAAGAGGAAGATGGATGGTCACTAGCTATCAAACAAAGCCGAGCTGCTTAAATTTTTGCTCCAGGAGTGGCATAAAGTCACCCAACATCATAAGAGTAAGGGCAGAGTAAGAGCAGATATGTAAAAAGGCGAATAAAGGAATCCTGTTTAAAATACCATTATACACAGCTGTAACAAATCATTTGTTTACATAGATACAGGGTATTAATGCTTGTGACAGAGTAGCCATGTAGGTGCATGTATTCGCTGCTGAGTGACAGGTTGAAGTTGATACTCGCCACAGGCGAACAGGATTTATTTACATATCAACACACTGTACAGCTCACATGACACTACCAGCAATGGTTGCGCACAGAGCACATACAACACAGTGTACAAGAACTCTGGTAGGATCTACAATCTCTGATCTAATCTTCTCTTTTCAATAATATACTAACATAGGTGAGGAAATTGATCATGGCAGATAAACGGTTAGGGTGGATATGTGACGGGCAGATACGCAGTGGATTACTGCGTGTGCGTGTGTGTGTGCGTGTGTGCAGGTGTGTGTATGTACGCAATAAGGCCCGACCTCGGGGCATTGTGAGGCATGAGACAACATCAAGTGTCTTCCAACCCCGAGAAGTCCGTATAATCAGCCTATACAGATGCCCTAAAGGGCCTTATTGCATTTATAATCCAGGGAAAACAGTGGATTTGAAGGGGAAAAAAAGCATAAATCATGTTTAAGGCAAAAAAAAAAATAGTTTTTTTTTTTTTTTTTTTTATATTAAATACCCTTAGGCCAAATAAAGGAGTCTCATGTATAACTTTGAACTACTCACTAAGTTAAGATGAGTAAATTAATTCAATGAAATATTTTTTTTTCTTTTTATCATGTACACATTGCCATTGAAAAAATATACCAGGGGGTGGAGTTGAGATTGCAACTGATGAGTGTTCTTTTTTTTTTCCTGTCAATGCAGACACACTGAGCAGAACAGACGTGAGGAATAAAAATAAATTAAATGACGTATCAGATTACAGTAATTTTCAAGAGCTGTGTCAGAGAGGGGTGGATAATGTGTACAAGTCTCATTTTGTGTTTTTCTTTATCGTTTACAAACTGCTAAAAATACATTATTTTAAGTGACAAAGTTGGGGTGAGCGAGCATTTTTTTTTGGGGAGGGGGGGGTGTTCTTTTTTGCTATCTTCCAGTTCATTTAATTGTTCTTCATCCAAATCTGCATTTCTGCTTACTACTTTGGGATTTTTTGCAGGTAATTGGTCACGCAGTTTCATAGTTACAGCTGTACATTTAAATTAAAATTCTGTTAAAATTCTGTGAGGCAACGCAGTGATTTAGAATATGTGACAAGGCTCCACCTGTGTGTGTGTGTGTGTGTGTGTGTGTGTGTGTTGTGTGTGTGTGTGTGTGTGTGTGTGTGTGTGTGTGTATATACTATATATATATATATAAATCTCAATCATTGTTTATTTACTTGATAGTGTTCTCACTAAATCTAATACTATTGTAGACTCTAAATTCTTATCTAAACTGTTTTCCAGTTACAGTAAATAATTATAGGAGCTGATATTAGTGTGAGGCAAGTTTACCACAGTATTTTTATACTTTTTCCATACTTTTCCTGTGCATTTGCTATGCATTTACCATAGTTTACCCTGATTTACCATGTTTTTTAATAAGCTTTACCATACTTCTCTGTGCTTTACAATGCTTACCTATGCTTTACCACGCTTTCACTGTTCTTTATTACACTTTGCTGTGCTTTTACTAAGGGAAACTTGCATAAGGGAATAATCATTTCTTACATGACAGACAAGTGTGTCCATAGATAATGTAAAATAACTAATTGTACAATAGTCACTTCACAAACTAAAACAGTACATATATATATATATATATATATATATATATATATATATATATATATATATATATATATATATATATATATATATATATATATATATAAAACTGTATTTTGTCTTTTTATAGTCAGAAGCCCAAGAGTTAACTATTGTGAAAATGTCTAAGTTTGGAGGTGGCATTGGTGTGCCAAGCAAAGAGGAAAGGCTAAAAGAAGCAGCAAAAATCCACCTGGGATTAGGCCAGATCCAAAGACACTGTGAGCTTATGGTGGAGCTTGGTGAGGTAGGTTCTATGCAGTTCATTATTCAAATAAATATTTACATCTACTTTTCTTGAAACGCTGTCAAAAATACAGTACAAGAGAGAAAAAAGCATCACCATCAACCATCCTTAAATACCTGTATGCATTTTGACCTAGAAGTAAAGTGTATAATAACAATAATAACCATATCATTTTTAAACATGTTTATGTCTATGGCCAGGTGTTTAAACTACCGAACAAAGTACTGCACTGATCACTGTATTTCCCCTGGACAATGACATTGTATGTTCTTGATAGTGTTTTCCAAGTGTAAAATAAACTACAGATTCACAAAAGAGGGAAGATATATCAGGTTGAAATAAAATTTAAAAAAATGATAACTATCACGTATCTTCAGGTGTTAGGTTTCTGCAACAAGTATAGCAGTGAGAATAAAAATGAGAAGAAGTATATACAGATAAATGGTTAGGTTATGTAGTATTAAGATATTATTGTAAAAGTGGCTTAAGAACTTCATACATATTACTTAAAGCAAATCTGTTTCATGAAGAAGTTCTGTATTTTCATATTTACAGATATCCACATGTGATAATGTCATGATGAAGCAGGAACTAGTGATTCAGTCTTCATGAGAACAGCTAGACCTATTGTATTGTCCTTTCCATTCTGCTATGGCATCACACCAAAAGAAAAAATATGTAATAAGATTAAAAGGTTATTTTAGTCATAATGTCAACATACATATATTTCAGTGGGACAAAGCTTTATCAGTTGCGCCTGGTGTGTCAATGAAGTACTGGAAAAAGCTTATGCAAAGGTAAGAATTTGTTGTGTTCATTTAACAGAATCCAGAAACAAAGTTAAACAAAGTGAGGTGTTTTCTTTTCAGCACCTGAACATATTTATAAGGTTTGAAAAACGTATGTCCGTTATCACAGTTTAATAGTGTTTTATGATAAGCATTATATAGTATAGTATTATTATTTAACTATATGTATTAAAATAAAATCTAGCATGTGATTTACCAAATTGATTAACTATTTATTTCAATCAAAATGCACTTAAACTATCAATAACATATCCATTAATATCTAAAACCAGGTACAATTGTAAAAGTTGGCATAACACAGCTAGCAGAAAACATAATAAAGCTAATAATCCTGGCTAAAGAACTAGGAGTGCATTTGGTGCAGTGCACTGGTGTAAGATCTGTTGGGTGACAGAGCTTGCAGGTCTTTGTACAGAGGAGCAGCTTGGTGAGTTGCATCAGGCTACAGAACAGTAATACAGTGGAGGATAGTGTTGGTACTACTAGAGAGCCTGCAGATCAAAAGAGTGGGGACTGTCAGAGGCAGAAAATCATAGTGGATGATTCCCTTATAAGGCATGTAGACAGGAAGTTTTGCACAAGAAACCCAGTAAACAGGAGTGTTATCTGTCTCCCTGGTCCAGAGTTGGTGATCGACAGAGTAGACCGGGTCACAAACAGGGCAGATACAGAACCAACAGTGATCGTCCATGAAGGGACAAATAACATACGTGAGAGGAGGTTGGAGATACTGAAAGACAGGTTCACTGAACTCGCTGCCAGGCTGTGGCAGGGCGAGAGCCCTGTCTGGGCACAGGGTTTTATATGTGGGGAGTATTGGATGGCAGGGAGGGAGTTAAAGTTCTCCCTGCAACCACACATGGGAATGTGGCTGGAGCCGTCAATTGAATACATGTTTGCATAGGTGTACAGATAAGGTGATCATGGGTGGTGAAGAGGTTAGTGTATTAGAAGTAATGTGATGAGTGTTTTTTGTGTTCTGTGCTGTGCTGTTCCCCCTGTGGTAATTATGTCTGTGAGTGTTGTGTATAGTCCTTTTGTTTTGGCCCTTGTGCCAGTTATTTTGTTTACGTGTTTTGTTCTGTGTTCTGTCTAGCGTTTGTTTATTCTAATTATTAAATGTGCACACCAGCGCTTCACTCGCAGTACTCAGTGCCCATTTTCTTGCTGGTCTGACGTCACCCCCAAGCCATCTTGTTCACACAGGCTTACAGAGAAAAGGAGTCAAGTAATCTTCTCCGGGTGTTTTCAGTTCTGAGAGCAGGGAAGGAGAGGCTTAGCAGAATCATTGGTTTAAATCTGTGGTTAAAGAATAAATGCAGAAGGGAGGCTTTGGTTGCATAGATAAATGGAGAACCTTTTTTAGAACTAGAAGCACACATGTCAACTGAAAAGTATGACATTGTTGGAATCACAGAATCGTAGCACTGTGGATGGAGAGTAATTCAACATACAGGGTTACAAACTATTCCAAAAAGATTACTGTAGATAGGAGAGGAGGAGATGTTGCTCTATATGTTAGGGAAGAGCTAGAAGTAAAAAAAAAACGTCAAATCATCTCTGTCTACAAACCAAAGTGGGTCAATTTGGGTTGAGCTGTTAGGTAAAATAACAGCTTTTTTTTTTTTTTCTATTGGCGTATGTTACAGACCCCCAGGTCAGAAAAGAAATGATAGAAAATTATTATACGAAGCAATTAGAAATGCAAGGGACAGGGCAATTTTAGATATAGTGTTCACAAACAACCAGGAGATACTATGTAATACTGAAGTAGTAGAGCCCCAGTGATCATAACATGGTTCAATTTGAAATTACCTGGGATTTCAGACAAAAGACTAAGAAAAAGTATTGGGTGTAACAATCTATGTTATAAGTATAAAATGAAGAGGATGGAAATAGTGAATGGGTACTTTGAAAAGGGTTTATAGTTGAGCCTCGTCAATATTGTGAGGCAAATAATAAGGCAACTCTAATGTTAAGCTATAGCAAAAAACATGGAATACAAGTCTAGAGAGATTATAAATGCATGGAATAGCCTACCAGGTGAAGTAGTAGGATCTAAAACACCAGGAACATTTGAAAAAGACTCTATTCTGTGCTTTAAATTGCTAAAAACTCCCAAGTTCCACAGCCCTGTTGAAAAACTGTTGGATTCCAAGTTTCCGTAAAACTGATCACACTCTGAAGTGGGCATCTGTTACCACCAATTAACTATTTTTTTTCTTTTGTAGGAGAGCTGACCAGCTTATACAAGAAGAAAATGATGATGTAATTCCTTACTGCATTGCCACAGGTGATGTGAAGAAACTGGTGTTTTTTTTCACTTCAAGAGGACAGCTTAAAGATGCTCTGCTTGTTGCTCAGGTAGCCTAGAAAATGTCATGTGAT
Source organism: Polyodon spathula (assembly GCF_017654505.1). Lineage (NCBI taxonomy): Eukaryota > Metazoa > Chordata > Actinopteri > Acipenseriformes > Polyodontidae > Polyodon > Polyodon spathula. Next base: position 63,318,737 of record NC_054534.1, on the reverse strand, counting down.
TTTAAACTGTTTATGTTCTTTGACTGGATGCACACACCTAAAATTACCTTGATAACTGATGCTGGGTTCAGCATCTATAATGCTTAGTGTCTGAACTGCAGATTCCATATAAATGCAACAGAACCGGACCACCTTGTATTCCCTATGCAACACCTGGCTTCTCTCTAAATAGTCAATGTCAAGCTCTTATGCCAGAAATCCCCAAATTAGATGCAGATGCTTGTATCCAAATGCTTAGAAAATTAGTATCGTCCTATCTATATATTTTTTTTAACAAACCCATACGTATTACATATAGAAAATTCATCAATCTGAAGAGAACAGTTAACAACTGAAATCATATAAAATAGCATGTACAACATCACGTTAACCCATTAAGTGCCATTGTCTTCATTTGAGAACAGACTAACTTTGTAATTTTGTTATGATAACTTAGCCTAATTGTATTAACGTCCAAATGCAATGTGTCAAATGGCACAATACAGCTTGTGTTTTGAGTTGTTCAAAATAAAAATGATTTGGTACTTAATGGGTTAATACCAAAAAAATATTTATGTGATATTTGATTTTCATTCAATAGGCAGCTGGTGAAGGAAACATACAAGTCCCACATACTTCCTCCACAAATAACTCCCCAAGTGCTGATGGTAACAACATGGACAATTATAATGGGTATGTTTAAGACAAATAATTCAAAGGAAGCCTCTACCTTAAAACAGTATAAGAAGACCACAGACACTTGGTTGTCTGCAGGGTGGATATGTGACCAATTCCAATGGCACACAGAGTTATCACTTCTGAAGCATCTTTAAAAAAAAAAAAAAAAAAAAAAAGTGTATAGGTAGCTCCTATCAACCAATCTTATTCATTTTGACTAAATTAAACTTACAACATGTCAGGCATTCCTTTTGATTTGCTTTTTTTTTTTGTTTTGGTCCAACCCTGTGTTTTTTCTGTGAATGTTAAAAATTCTGATGGTTTGGCTTTAAGAGTTCTACAATTGTACAAAAACCTGTCAAAAAATATATAGAAATAGCATTCCAATCTGTTCCAAATTGCATACTTTCTAGTATATATGCTTCAGACTGTAGATAGGAGCTTTGTAGAATGCAATGCATTTAAGATTACGTTCACGTAGCTATCTGTCAGTGGTGTACTATAAAAGCTTTTCACTCAGGCTTGGCATTCTGTTTCAGATTGTTACACAAAGTCAGCAAAGAGCTCGCCGCGTGGTACTTCCAGGATGGACGAGCAGTGCTGGCAGCATGCTGCCATCTAGCAGTGGACAACACTGAGGTATCATTGTTTTTACTGAGCTTCTATAACTGTCATTAATATATGGTATGGTTAAAGAGAAGTGGTGTGATTAACCCTGTGGTCAAGCATTAAATATAAGATATACTGACACCCAGTGGAAATTTCTGCAAATTACTTGATATTCTTGGAGAAAAAGATATAATGGAGGCGTAGTGTGAGTGTCAGATTTTAGGTCATGGCTACCTAGTTTAGCGTGAGTTCTGTTCTCAGATTGGGTAATAAATGATATATCTTCAGAATCATTTGCTGAAGGTAAATTAACTTTACAATAAGGCATTAGATATCTGTTGCATGCTGTTAATCTAATCTGTGTCCTGTGTTTAATGTACATTTAGAAAATACTTTGCAATGGTTTATCACCTAACTACATCAGTTCAATTAAAACCTTTTTTGTATAACATGTTATATTCCTTTTGAGAAAGCTAGCAATGACTAACCTCATCCGTGGCAATGAACTAGAGCTAGCTCTGTGTATGGGGACTGTGCTGGGAGAAGCTGCGTCAGAGGTGACACATTACGTTCTAGAACTGCTTGCAAGGAAGTACATGACAGCCCCTACATGGTAAGATGCTAACTGTTCAACAATATTTGAAAGAAATAAATGCATTACTGAAAACCAAAATTCTGATGTAATCTAAATCAAAATTCAGAACTGAAGAAATATGAACTATTTCTTGTAAAAAAAAAAAAAAAAAAAACAAAAAAAGGCAACAGGGAACAAGCATAGTAGAAAAAAAAGAAGTGAAACAAAAGACATTGTTCCCCCTGTTGGAATAAACAATCAAATATACTTGTAGTTAGAAGCAGGAAAATGACTATGTTGGATTGAGTAACATGGCAATAGCAATTACTCAATTAATTGCAAAATAGTGTAGTTACATTTTATTCTGCTATTAAGCCTAATGAACAGGTATAATGGATCATAAAATAATGTATTTTGTGGTTAGGATAAACTAGAAAAAAATACAAAATGGATACAATTTTAACATAAATTAATTGTTAATAAAGACATACATGCATTCTGTAACCTGTTATTGAACAGTGCAAAATGTTGCAGTAATACCTTTAGTATACTGTTTGTTTCACAAGTATTATGTTATGCATTCATTTTCCATTGTGTTAAAGTGAATTTTGGTGTTTATTATTTCAAATTGTGTTTTAGCTTGCCATCTGTTGGATACAGATATTGTTAATACCATCTGCTATACAAAATGTTTACTGTGCAGTCCCTTTTTGTACTAAAACGTTGTTGTTGCATATTTTTCAAAATTAAACCACATATAATTCTCTCCTTATATCTTCCAAACAAGCTACTGTTTGTGTAATGAAAGACAAAAAAATGTTCATAGAGAGTAGTAATAAACTACTGATTCATACATTATATCTCTTGTTCAAAAGAGTGAGTAGTAGGGTTTCATACCAAAGTGAGCAGGTCCCAATGGCTATGTTTACAATGAAAAAAAGGGACAATTAATACAGTAGATGGTGGTTTAATGGTGTGATGTGTATATGTACTGTATATTTAGCACATATCATTTTTGTCTAGAAGGCAGATCTCCCACTCCCTATTGAAATTGTTTCTTTCATCATAGCATTCTACCTAGTCTGTAAAAATAGGCTACCTCATTGGATGTGGTTTGAATCCTATCTCAGAGCAAGATTTAAATTTAACCCCAGACAATGGATTTATAAAGGTGTGCTTTTTTTTACCATGTTATCACTTATTGTCTTTTAAGAACGCACAAAATCCTACCAATTGTAAAAGTCAGCATCATACAGGTCTGCTTTGGAGCAAGATTGCAAGTGAGATAGCATTAGTCTGTGTGGGCTTTTATGAAATAGATTGCAGATATACACAGTCTGTCATTTATTTTATTTTTCTGTTTAGGGACCTTGCAGCACACTTATTAAATATGATTCCAGAAAATGAATTGCTGCTTATCAAGCTGTGTGCTTTCTACCCTGGAAACTCAGCAGAGATTAATGATCTTCATGAAAGAGTAAGTAACAGTAACGGAACCTAACACATTACAGTGAACAAATTTTAAGCTGTATTAAAGGTAGTTATTTATTTTAAATACACATATTAAGATTCCATTCATTGAAGTTATACAAAATGGATATTAACAGATTAACAGTAATGCTGCTGACATCCAAATGTCCCCTTCTAAATGAAGACCGGGTGCATTATCTGGGGTTTAATACCGAAAATGATGATGTGACTTCATTGGGCTAATGCAAATTGAGCCCTTAACTGATTCATTTGGTATAACACTGATTGTTTTCTTTTAAATGCTTTTTCAGTGTAATCTTTCAAGTTTAGAGGAATGCTTAAAGTTAGCAGAAACTGCATACAATGGTGGAGAAATCTTCCAGGCCGTAAAGTATTACTTGCTGAGCCCTGAGCCACAGAAAGCCCTTCCAATCGGCATTCATTTTGCTAAAGGTATATTTCTACATGTAAGGTAATGAAATGTAAGTCTTTATGTTAATCAAACTTGTCTTAATAAAAGCTTATCAGGAAATACAACATTATTAGTTGTCATGTTAGATTTATACAATGCTGCCATTAACTGACAGCAAGGGAACACAGTTAAGCGTAAATGTAACTGTAAAATCCCAGGTAGTGACCATGTAGTTAATTACACTGAATACATTATGGGAACACTTTTACACATATGTATGCTGAGTCATGTGAATTTCAGTTGCCTTCCTTGGAGTAACTGAATAATAGCTTATGTTACCATTTCTGTTCAAATAAGTAGTTTTTAAAAAAAAAACAACATATAAAGTCAACGCCTTCTATTCAAAACATATGGTTTGTAGTATATAAAAAATATGCTTACTACATTGTCTTTTCTTATTCAACAGAACAAATAAGTAGCTCTGATTGGACCTTGGACTCGGTATACCCTATTCTTGACCTCCTTAGTTATATTCGTACAGATCAACTGCTGCTTGAGAAGTGCAATGAGTAAGTATAACAATACAAATTTAAGATAGACTCTGGGTATACATCTACAGTACTAACAGGGTTCTTTGTTTTTATTTTTATATTTTTACTGATTTTCACTGATAAATTCAGACTCTTTAAAATGATCCTTTCCAGTTTTTACAGATTACCCAAATTGTACCTTGCTTAATCTTGGCCCTCTAGTACCACTTAAAACTACTCTTGGTGCAATTAATTGTGTGATGCATGTTTTGTAAACAAGTGACAGCTGATCTTTTATGCAGTGTGCTTGAGTCTTGTCAGGTTTGCTTGGGCACTATTTGCATTAACATCTTCCACCACTAATGCTGCATCCCCTGCCAAGTTGTGTGTTTTTCTTTAGAACTTAAAAAAAAAAAAAAAAAAAAAAAAAAACTTGCTATACACCAGATAGTGTCGTTTCAAATGATGTGGCACTGCATCACATTTTAAACAGTAACTGAAGCTACTGATCTGTGATAGAATTGCTGACAATTATATGAAACCTACATGTCTAAATATAAAAGTAGTATAAGATATTTTGTCTCTATAACACAAAAAGATATCAGTGTTCATACATTTGAAAGTTATTAAAGTATGCTACTATGACTACTAAGACGAATAACATGTGAATTATTATTAATCCCTGTCTATAAAAGCAACAACAACAAAACATCTGTGAATCATTAAACAGTTACAATTTATTTGGATTTCCAGCCTAGTGAAATTGAAGCGTTTTAATATTTTATTATTACCTTTATATTTTATTGTATCTAAATGTAGGTGGTTTATATGTAAGAAATATCCCACGACAGGGTGTGCGGTAAGACAATTCTTACCACACACCCTGGGTGTGTTGTGAGGCACGAGGCCACAAGGGTGTTTTTTTTTGTTTGTTTGTATACAGCATTTTAAGCAGTGATGAGTGCATTTGTGGACTATTGTGGTAATACTATTTTTTTTAACCCTTGCGTGTGCAATTCCAATTCTGTTTTTTGCTTAAAGGTACCATTCATTTGAGACAGCTGATTTTATAATGGCGAAGGCTAGAGCTGTCTGAAACTACAGTGCCAGAAACTAGCAAACGTGCCTATTAAGTTAGGAAGCCTGTTTTATTTGACAATATTTTAGAGAATTGGAGCCCCTACCCATACACCCATGTGTGACAAGATACAAGGTTGCTACCCCACCGTCACCATCCAAGAAATACAAAATAAATGCACTTAGTATTGTGTTTGTGGCAGACAGTGAATGTCAGCATGTGTATTTTTTCAGGTTCAAATTTGAGATGCACTCTCCATACAAGTCTTTTTTACAAACAGTGCCAAAAGCTCAAAGTCGCTACAAAGGGCTTGTTCGAGGTTGTTCAATCTCCAGACAAACATGTTCACTGCAGCGCTACTTAAAACCCACATAAAAACATGTAGTAATATTTATCAAAGATCACATGTATATAGTAACTAAACTAATTATTCCCTATATATATATATACACAGTGCCTTGCAAAAGTATTCAGACCCCTGACCAATGCTCTCATATTACTGAATTACAAATGGTACATTGAAATTTCATTCTGTTTGATATTTTATTTTTAAACACTGAAACTCAGAATCAGTTATTGTAAGGTGACTTTGGTTTTATGTTGGACAATATTTTTAAGAAATAAAAAACTGAAATATCTTGCTTGCATAAGTATTCAACCCCTGTGCTGTGGAAGCTCCCAGTTTACACCAATGAAAGAAATTGCCCTAACGAGAACACAATTTCCTTACTATTGGCCTCCACCTGTGAACCATTGAAGTTGCTGTCAGATTTTCTGGATAAAAACCCCACTGTTGAAGGATCATTGGTAAGGCTGTGACTCTGAAGACCAAAGAACATTCTACAGAAGTTAGAGTTAAAGTAATACAAATGCATAGATTAGGGAAAGGGTACAACATAATATCCAAATGTTTGGCTATCCCAATGAGCACAGTTGGAGCAATAATCAGGAAGTGGAAGCTGCATCACACCACCCAGGCACTGCCAAGAAAAGGCCGTCCCTCAAAACTCAACGCTCAAACAAGAAGGAGACTTGTGAGAGTAGCACTGAGAGGCCCACAATCACTTTGAAGGAGCTACAGAGTTCAGTGGCTGGGAGTGGAGTAATGGTGCACCACTCAACCCTATCAAGAGCTCTGCATAACACTGGCCTGTTAGGAGGCTGGCAAGAAAGAAGCCGTTACTCAGAAAGTACCATCTGAAAGCACGTCTGGAGTTTGCCAGAAGGCATGAGAGTGACCCAGCTGCGATGTGGGAAAAGGTTTTGTGGTCAGATGAGACCAAGATAGAGCTTTTTGGCCAAATCTCAAAATGCTATGTGTGGCGCAAACCTAACACTGCCCATGCCTCAAGACACACCATCCCTACAGTGAAGTATGGTGGTGGCAGCATCATGCTGTGGGGATGCTTCTCATCAGCAGGGACTGGGCATCTTGTTAAAAGTGAAAGAAGAATGGATGGTGCAAAATACAGGAAAATACTGCAAGAGAATCTTCTTCAGTTCGCTAAAAAACTGAAGCTTGTGAGGAAATTCACCTTTCAGCAGGACAATGATCCCAAGCACAAAGCCAAAGCAACATTGGAGTGGCTCAAGAACAAAAAGGTGAATGTCCTATAGTGGCCCAGTCAAAGTCCTGATCTCAATAAAGCTGCTTGGAGATCGTCTTGTAGTCTTTACCTTTATCATGCTTGTCTGTTATGTTCTTTCTGATCTCCTCAGACAACTCTCTCCTTTGCTTTCTCTGGTCCATGTGCAGTGTGGTGCACACAATGATACCAAACAGCACAGTGACTACTTTTCTCCATTTAAATAGGCTGAATGACTGATTACAAGATTGGAGACATGTGTGATACTAATTAAAGAAACTAATTAGTTTGAAATATCACTATAATCCAATTATTTATTATCTTTTCTAAGGGGTACCAACAAATATGTCCAGGCTATTTTAGAATATCTTTGTGGAATAAGCAATAATTCATCTCCTTTCACAGCTTCTTTCCTTTATTCTATGACATACCAAAGGCATGTAAGTATACATGATAAAATAGCTTTTAATTTCATCACTTCTCAGGAGGAATGAAGCATTATTTCAATGAGCTGTAAGGGTACCAACAAATTTGAGCACGTTTGTATGTGTATATATATATATATATATATATATATATATATATATATATATATATATATACACACACACACACACACACACACACACACACACACACACACACACACACACACACACACATGGCCTCTTTAGCTATCTTTATAAGAACTTTGAACAAAATAATATTATATAATGTATACTATGTTTACTGTGTACCTTTTCTATCCTAGAGACTGTAATGAGTTGCTAATATTATGTGGATACATTGGTGCTTTGTTGGCAATCAGAAGACAGTACTCTAGTATTGTTCCAGCACTTTATGAATATACAAGGTAAGGACACAAATACATAAATCTGCATGTCATCTATCTACTAATCTAAAAAGAGAATACTGTAACGTGCACAGGGGTAGGGGTCAGAGCTGGTAGGTGACGCAATCAAATATGAAGACATAAGCCGGATACCAGCTCCTGCAAGGGAGCTGGCTCTTGTACGGCAGTATTGGTGCTCTACTTCAGAGCAGGAGGTCCCGGGTTCACGTCCCACCTCTGCCTGTGAGAAGCCCCTGCCTGCAGGAACACAGTTTGCCATAGTACATTGTTGTATGAATGGACACAAAATACTGTATAACTGGTGGGACTAGACCTTTCTATAAAACCACATGTAGATGTTATTATGCATGTAATTTAATTTTGAGTGTACACTACTGTTATATTCTACATCATATTTTATCTACTGTTTATCTAACTTGAAACATTTAAAGTACTGACGATCCAGATATATTATTCTGGCAGGGCACATTACTGTTCATGATATATTTCCGCTTTATTGAGAGCCAGCCTGCACCATAATATATTGTGTGTAAGGTTAGTGATTACTCAAAGAAATCATGACCTCCTAATTCTTATGGATTTATGACAATTACCTCTCCATTTGTAATATTATTTTTTATTAAGTGTCATGTACTCCTTATTTTTCAGCCAGCTGTTAAATAGAGGAGAGGTGTCTGTCCCTGTAAAGATTGAGCAGCTCTCGGTGGAGCTGGATGCTTGGAGATCATGCACACAATCTTTAAGCAAGTAGGTATAAATATACTAATAGAACATGTGACACCATTGGGTTCTATTCAGAAAACTAACATTTTGCTCATTAAACAGACTTTAAGAGTTATTAAAACAAAGTCAGTTTTATGAACATTACAGTTCAGAATATATACAGTCTATAGGCATTCTAAGTCATTATATCCTATGGTAATTCAACAGTATAAAATCTGAATATTGTACGATTAACCCAACGTGGAACAGGCTTACACTTTTTAAACCTCAGCACAGCACTGACTCTATTCTCCAATTAATGAAATTGACATGGACCTCTAGTTTCAAAGGGCCTACCTATTTAATTAAATTATTTTAAATTTAAATTCTTACCTTATTAAAAATAATAATAATCTGACTGTCATGTAAGTAATTCATCAATCTGTTGAAAATATAACTAGTAGTCCACAGCGTTTTACTGCTCAGTTAGAGATTCTAATGTTGACAGGTGCCTGTGCCTGCGCTGAAGGGTAGGTTTACAACATTTGTCACACATTGGGGATGGTTGTATGTAATTAAAAAAAACAGTTTTTGGACATTTATCTACCCAGGAGTTGTTTACATTGCGTCTTTTCTAATTATTACATCCTTAGATCCTTAGATGAAGTGTCATACCCTCCTCCATCTGAAGCCCAAAAGGAAGTATATGAGATATTGCTAAACAGAATTAAAGAAGAGCCTCTCATAGGAATGACTGGCCCTGATTATGTCACTGGCTCTAATCTTCCAAGCCACTCGGATGTCTATATCTCCTGTCTAACAGGATCAAGGATAGAGGTATGTACAAACTATGAATAGGTTCATTTTTTTGAAGTATTTACCCTTTTTATCACGGTTTTCAATTTCTAAATATGTTCTACAGTAGTCCCTCCCTAAACCAGACATGTCAAGAGACAATCAGGTTTTCCTAAATAACAAGGTGTCTGGTTTAAGTCGCACGCACACATTTATAGAGCTCAATTTATTTTAGATTTATAAATCGTTGTGCTGAAATAACATGAATGCGTTCTCTGTACACATTACATTTTGTAAAAATATAAATCTGTACAGTAGGCCTATACATTATACAGTATAGTTATAAAACCAAATTAATACCTAGCGCACTTTTTGCTTTAGCCTGTAGGCTAGCGGTAACACAAAATAAGTCATGCTTCTACATTGATTACATTACTGTATAATGCGAAAATAATACAAGACTATTTCACATTGAAACTTGATGATTTTAGCACATGTTCTTTTCTATACCGTAGCCTACTTAGTACACAATTAACACAAAATAGATAATATACATTATAATATAGTACCTTACATACACTGCACAGACTTTACAGAAATAAATCATTTAAAAATGTACCTAGAAAATGTTAATGTACGCTTGGCTATCTACTAATTTTGTTTTCTGTTGGTATGAGTCAGACTTTATTTGCCAAATCAATTAAAGACTTCAAATTCAGAATTATTATTGTAGTCCATATCTTGCGTTACAAACCACTGAAGTCCATATGTATTTCTGAACGCTTCTCGCCCTTTTCCAACCATCAATCACAGTTAATCTCTGTAGAGTATGAGTTTATATGCCCTCTTTTAATCATGTACTTCATTTTAGCGATTTACTAGGCTACTTGTATCCAGGGGCATGGGAACTATGCTTAAAGTACAGGGGTGCTGTGCACCTGCTAATGCAATGACTGCTAGTTTCGTTAATCTTATTACCTGTGTGTGCAGTGCACTGCTCCTTTTCACATTGCCTTTAAACACAAACGATAATAGACCAATCAGTGCTGACTGTCACAACAGGGGTGGGACGTTGTATAAATCCCACAGTTGCAATCTTGTTGGAATGCATTAGAAGCTTGTAGTAGTGGTTATTGAAAATGTTCCAGAAAAGAATTGCAGATTTATTTGTAAATTCCAGTGGCACCACATGCTTAAATCAGCTTGTCACAAGTGCAGCTAACTGTGATTACTGCTTTGTGGAGCAATACTAAAAACACATGTACACAGTGACATTCTGGATGTACGGCGGCTCGTTGAGGCCATTGTCAAGATCGCAAGATAATTTATCTCAGGATCTCGATATTTCAATTCCTTTATCTCCTGATTACCAGATAATTTATCTCAGGATCTCGGGAAAACGGAAGTCATTACTTCCGTTTTCCTGATAGATCAATTATGTAATAACTTCTGTTTTCTTGAGATCCTAAGAGAAATTATCCTTCTCTGTCTAGTGTTTTGCTTTATCCTCCTCTTTCTCTTTGCATCGGCCTCTTCTGGGGGGGTAAGTGCGGATTCACTCCCTCAACCTGTCAGCCACGTTACCTTGTCCTCACACTATGGGGGTTCTCACCGAGTGAGTCAGAGGGGACCCCTGGCCACACTATCCTTGTGCAGCTCGTGCTCCTGTTCTATCTCACCACGTGAGGCACTGTTCTTCTTTCGCTCAGGACATGGCCCGCTTTAAACTCTCAGTACCTGAGTCCCAGACTAACCCATCTCTCTTTGTCACAGATTCCCTTTCGAGGGCAGCACCAGACCAGTCAGGGAACCCTTCACTATCTCTCATTTCAGGTTCTAATACAACTGGACTATTTCTATCGCCCCGAGAGGCGCCTATGCCGAGCAGAGCCCTTTTATATGTTTTCAGATCCTCAGGAATGTGACATTCGACCTCGCGCAAAGGACAGCTCGTCGCTCGGGATCTCTTTTCTCTCCTAATTTCAAACCCGGGCTTCTCTAAGCCCGCTCCTAATTTCGGGCCACGCAGCTTGTCCTCTATCCTAGTCCGGGCTCTCTCCACTCGCCACTGTCGTACTAACAGCTTCTTTCTGCTTCCTGTGCTATATCCTTATAGCCATAGCAAATGCCCTGTGAATTATAATTTTCAATGTTAGATGAATATTTGTTAACTATAATGTTAAATTGATTTAAACAGTTGATGAGAATTATTGTCAGTAGTTATGTTTTCAGTGACGTTTAGCAAGCCAAAACAGTTTTCTTCCCATAGAACTATCTTATTGCAGATTATGTTGTCACGCATTTTAAGTCTTGAGTAAGCAGACCTGCTTGGTGTTGACTTTTATCATAGGCTGGATTGTATGTATTAAAACAACTGTAGTTCACGGTATGATTGCCATGTTGTGCTCTCCTTTTTGTTATTTTATGTGTATATATATATATATATATATATATATATATATATATATATATATATATATATATATATATACACATACAGCTCTGGAAAAAATTAAGAGACCACTGCAAAATTATCAGTTTCTCTGGTTTTACTATTTATAGGTATGTGTTTGGGTAAAATGAACATTTTTGTTTTATTCTATAAACTACTGACAACATTTCTCCCAAATTCCAAAAAAATTGTCATTTAGAGCATTTATTTGCAGAAAATGACAACTGGTCAAAATAACAAAAAAGATGCAGTGTTGTCAGACCTCGAATAATGCAAAGAAAATAAGTTCATATTCATTTTTAAACAACACAATACTAATGTTTTAACTTAGGAAGAGTTCAGAAATCAATATTTGGTGGAATAACCCTGATTTTCAGTCACAGCTTTCATGTGTCTTGGCATGCTCTCCACCAGTCTTTCACATTGATGTTGGGTGACTTTATGCCACTCCTGGCGCAAAAATTCAAGCACCTCAGCTTTGTTTGATGGCTTGTGACCATCCATCTTCCTCTTGATCACATTCCAGAGGTTTTCAGTGGGGTTCAGGTCTGGAGATTGGGCTGGCCATGACAGGGTCTTGATCTGGTGGTCCTCCATCCACACCTTGATTGACCTGGCTGTGTGGCATGGAGCATTGTCCTGCTGGAAAAACCAATCCTCAGAGTTGGGGAACATTGTCAGAGCAGAAGGAAGCAAGTTTTCTTCCAGGACAACCTTGTACTTGGCTTGATTCATGCTTCTTTCACAAAGACAAATCTGCCCGATTCCAGCCTTGCTGAAGCACCCCCAGATCATCACTGATCCTCCACCACATTTCACAGTGGGTGCGAGACACTGTGGCTTGTAGGCCTCTCCAGGTCTCCGTCTAACCATTAGACGACCAGGTGTTGGGCAAAGCTGAAAATTGGACTCATCAGAGAAGATGACCTTACTCCAGTCCTCTACGGTCCAATCCTTATGGTCTTTTGCAAACCTCAGCCTGGCTCTTCTTTGCTTCTCATTGATGAAGGGCTTTTTTCTAGCTTTGCACGACTTCAGCCCTGCCCCTAGGAGCCTGTTTCGAACCGTCCTCGCCGTGCACTTCACCCCAGCTGCCGTTTGTCATTCTTTTTGTAGGTCACTTGATGTCATCCTACGGTTGCTGAGTGACATTCAAATGAGTTGGTGGTCATCCCGGTCAGTGGAGAGTCGTTTTCGCCCTCTGCCGGTCTGTAGCTTTGTTGTCCCCAATGTGTGCTGCTTGACCTTGTTCTTATGAACCGCCATCTTTGAAATTTTAAGGATGGAAGCAACCCGACACTCACTGTATCCCTCTGCCAGTAAAGCCAGAATTGAACCCTTCTTTTCCTCACTCAAAACTTTCCTTTTCAACTCTTTGGGCATGGTCAATAGTTATTTTTTGATTCCAATTACTTTTGAGGTACTACTAGCACTGTTTTGCCATCCAGCTGGTCCTATTGCAAGAGGATAGTGATGACCACAGGAGTGGTTTTTATACTTTTCCTCGTTAAATAAGATTTGGTTCAGGTGATCCCCTAATCAGTACCTCATTCAGTAGAATGAGGTGTGCCTGTGTTGGAATTCAACAGACACTGGAATGGAATGGCTGCCATACATGTAGAGATGCTGATTTAAGAAAAATTTGCAGTGGTCTCTTAATTTTTTCCAGAGCTATATATATATATATATATATATATATATATATATATATATATATATATATATATATATATATATATATATATATATATATATATATGCAGTAAAACCTTGAAACTCATATAGTTATCCAAAAAAGCATATTTGTTTTTGGAAACTGCTGTGTTATTTTGCTTTGCTATATGGTTAATAGTAAGTTTTTTTTTTTTTTTTTTTTTTTGTTTTTTTAATGTAATTATAGGCCTATATCCAATCTGCCATTTTTGCCAAAAATTCTGGAACGTACAGTGGCTAACCAATTATCAAATAAACTATTGCAACATAATCTGTATGACCCCCTTCAATCTGGATTTAGATCACTGCACAGTACAGACACAGCTCTTGTAAAGGTGGTAAATGATCTGTTCATTGGTGCAGATTCTGGAACCTTATCTATCTTGGTCCTTCTTGACCTTAGTGCCGCATTTGACACAGTCAACCATGATATTCTTATTAGGCACCTAGAGACCTCTGTTGGTATCTCCGGTACTGCACTGTGCTGGTTTAAGTTTTATCTGTCAGACAGGAAGCAGTCTGTCTCAATGGGGGCATACACGTCCTATTCCAGTCTGGTTTCCACAGATGTCCCACAGGGTTCTATTCTAGGGCCTTTGTTAATTAATATCTATATGCTGCCACTTGGCCAGATAATCTGGCGCCATGGAGTTAGTTTTCATTCTTATGCAGATGACACTCAGATGCATCTTCAAACTAAACCTGATACCTCAATAGTTGTTTCTGTACTCTCACACTGTTTGGTGGAAATCAAATTATGGATGCAACAAAAGTTTCTGCAGTTAAATTGCAATAAGACAGAGGTTATGCTGCTGGGTTCTCTGCATCAGTTGAGTAATGTGGTGAACTTCAGCTTGGTTATTGATGAGCTTGAAATTAGAGCGAGTTCTGAAATGAGAAATCTCTGTGTTATTTTTGATCCTCGCCTAACTTTAGAAGCACATGCTCAAAATGTTACAAAGGTGTCTTTTTTCCATCTGCATAACATAGCCCGCTTAAGACCTGTTCTCTCTCTACCTGATGCAGAGAGACTCATATATGCCTTTGTCTCCTCCCGACTGTAATGCATTGTTTGCTGGAGCCTCTAAACATGTTATTAATAGGCTACAATATGTTCAGAACTTGGCTGCTTGAGTCCTAACTAGGTCTAAATCTTTTGTACATATTACACCTGTCCTGGCATCTCTGCATTGGATCCCTGTTAAATTCAGGATTGAGTTTAAATTACTACTGTTAACATATCAGGCCTTGAATCGTCTAGCTTCTAGCTAAATCTCTTTTTTGTTAACTGTATATTTTCAAGTGCGAAACCTGAGATCTGCAGATGCTGGGCTCTAACGGTGCCAAAATCTAGACTTCATATTTACCAAATCTATTTTAATTTTAACTTTCATTAAACTTTGCAATTTTAGCATTGCCCCATCTCGGTTAAAATGTGATGATTCCCACCTTCAGTTGTAAAACCCTCTCAAAAGCAGGATAGACAACATTTTTATACCAGTTTTTTTCTGTTGTAAACTTGGCCATTGTTGTTTTTAACATACTTGTGTGCTTTCACGTAATATTTGCTATTTAAAAAATGCCATTTTAAGAAAAAACCTAAAGTGAATGTGGAATATACTTATTTGTTTTTCAGGGTCCTGTATTTTTCCTCGAAGATGGAAAATCAGCAGTTTCATTGAATGATGCTTTAATGTGGGCAAAAGTAAATCCTTTCTCGCCACTAGGGACAGGAATTCGTCTCAATCCATTCTAAAGAATCCTTTCTGGAATCTGCAGTTAACAGTGCCGTACATGGATTTCCACAGGCTACTGTAATGTCCTTGACTTAAGGACAAATGGGTGACCTGTAATGCAAGTTAAAACATGTTGCTGATGTGTTACAAAGTACAAAGATATTTTATTATTCATGATGTCATGATATACAATAACAATAATAAGTTATTATAACATATTACAAAATACGCTTAGAATATAATCTGGCATGATTTTAGGGACAGATGCTGATTGAACAAAAGCAACAGGAAAAAAGAAATAAATACTGTGCTGGAATTTTAAAATATGCAATGTTAAACCAAAAAAATATATAAAATATCTTATATATATATATATATATATATATATATATATATATATATATATATATATATATATATATATATATATATGGTGAAACAGATGAAACAGCATTACATTATCTGGGGTGGATGAAAACTATATTAAGACAAATCTGTCTGGACGGTATATTAAAACAGTGTAAACTGTCATGAAAACTAAATCCCGCAATTACTCAGCCTCTAGAAAAGCATTTTATAATATTACTCGGCCTCTAGAAAAGCATTTTATAATTATATTAGTTCATACTTCTTTAAACGTGTAGCATAATTAGACATATGTCATTGATTTAGTGCCCCATCTGGACAGGTGTGTCTTGGTACAGAAGTATTTTGATAGAATAACAAATACGAAAAAGTTTTAAATATATAGACTGTAGTGACGGAATAACTGTGTGGTATAGTTTTTAAGACTTAAGATTATTTCAGTGCCGCGTCCGGGCAGTTTTGTCTAGGCCCAGAAGGATATTAATATGAAAACTCATGTAACGACAACTATATGTAATATGTACATAATAGTGGTAGAGTAATCATGTGATATAGTTTTAATATGTTTTGCATTGCATAGTGCAAAAAATCTCTTTATTTTCCAAGACATTGTCAGTTATATAAGAATTTCCTTTTTCTGTAAAGTTGCCTATTTTATAGTTTTGAACACTGAGACATTGGCTCATCTCGTATGCAGATTACACTGCATCAATTGGGTGTAGTCTGAGTTGAGATTAATTTCCCTGCAACTGTTTTGAATATCACAGATTTACACATGTTCTTAATTCTATCAAAGTTGCATATAAGTTGCATACATTCGCAAAGTCTTTGAATATCTGGCCCTTAATTCTTTGCTCAAATTAAAAGACAGTAATTCACAATGGATATGCGCATGTCTAATGGTTTGTTCTCATTAATTACTTTTTTTTCTGGTAAATAACCTGAAGCAGTTTATTTGATTGCAATTACTTTTTCAGCTGTATATGCCTACAAAGGTATTTTAAATACAATAATGCATGGTCTTAATCTTTACCATCTCAGCTGATAAAAATAATCTTATGTAAGCGTTATATAGATAAAACAGTCGCTTCTTTGCCTTAGGATGCAAGGTTTACATAATAACTGTGATCACTCATGGTATATGTTGATTACTATACAGTATATACATAATATGTTCCTTCACAATGTATATGAAGAAAAGGTTGATACACTAAATTATAAATGTTGAAGATTTGCCTTATTAATGATGAGACTATTCAAGAGCAACCTTTTCCTGGTAATTAAGTTCAGAATATTTGTGAAAAAGAAAACTTACTTCTGTTGCTTATTCATATTAATATAAATGTTTTCCAGAATGCTTTATATGGCAACAATATTCAGAATTTAAAGAAATACTGAAGCAAACGTGAATCTTGAAACACTTGGGAAGTTGTTGCTTCATGCCACCAAATACTGTACTACTAAATAAAGTCCTGCAAAATTTAAATAATTAGATATAAGGTTGTACATATGTGTAGTAGTTTTGTTATTTTAAAAAGTAACATTGTGATATGTGGGGAAACATGTAATTACCTTATTTATATATTTTTAAATAACCACACACAATATGAGGCAATGCAGAAATACCCTGGCTTAGTTAGTGGGCAGGAATATGAAACTGTTTTCATAGACTGGCGTGCTTTATAAGAATAGCGTTTTTGCCCAAAAAATAGTTTTGATTTGTCACATCATTTATACATGTTTTTATTCAGTAGTTATATTTTCTGCAAAAAAATCTGTATTTTGTTGTTGTAAGAGTTAAGATATGTGGTTGCTTTTGTATCTGAATGTACATGTGTGCTATGTAATGTTTTCAGTGCCCAGAAACTGCATTTCTTTTTCATGTATTAGAAGAACAAAAAAATAATAACCTGAACTATAGATATGTATAATTCTGTTACTAATACAGGAATTTTATTTATTTATCAAAAAGTATTAATCAGTATTTTTTCAAATTCATTTAGAAAGATCATTTTATATTTTAAAAGTTTTATATCTGGTTTAATGATAAGTAAATACAAATTGTGGCAGGTTCCAAATAGTTGTGGTTTTAAAGAGAACTTTGCATAGGATGTAATATATGTTGCATCTTTTTTGTCATCTTCAGTTTTATAGCTACTGTACCCATTTGTACATCACTTTATCAGCTGCATTACACAGCGTTTTACATATTTCTCTCTCTCTCTCCTATCTGCCTGTCTATATTAGTGCTGTCAATTAATCACATTTAACTTTTGGAGATTAATTTTAACGTGCATTAATCATACTCTTTTGTCTTGACCCTCTTAGCATACCGTAATTAATTCCCTGTGGAACTATTTTAATATACCTGAGCGCATACAAACTTGAATGAGATGGATGCAGTAATTGTATCAATTAAAAATGCGATTAAAACCAAGATTAACTATATATGAATAAAATGTTTTTGTTTTTTAAATACTATCCTGATTGGTCAAAACAGGTCACATGGGGGTGTTGATATTACAGTATATCACCATCGGTCGGCCCTTCATTTAAAAAAAGTGCGAATCACTGGTAGAGATCCATACACCACTAGAATTTTGAAAAAAAAAAAAAAAAAAAAGGCAGACATATTGGTATTTATTGCAATAAACATGACAGACGAAATTTATGTAAATGTTGACCTTTTGGGAAACCAAAGTGTACATTACATATTGAAATAGTCTGAATTGGACACCATTGATTAAAGTAGTGAAAAGAAAAGCAAAAGTATTCAAATCAATTCAAAACTCGACAATATTTAATAAACAAACCAAGAATTACAAAAAGTATAACGAATCAAGTAAAGAAAAACTACACTTTCAATGGCAATGTTCAATGCAACATCTATAAATCTTTTTTTTTTTTTTAAATGCACTTTTGGTTTTATTAAAAAAGTTGAACTATTTTTCTTAGGTCAGTTTTAAGCAGAAGGATATTTAATAAAAATGACTTTAAAACATTTTTACTTTATTTTTTTAGTAAAATTTAGTAAGTTAACCCATTTTATAAGTGCAGTAAGGCATGACAGGGTGTGTGATATATTCTAATATCACCACACCCCTGGTTTCACCTCATGACTTACAACACACACGGGGCGTGGTGATATTGGAGTATAAAACTGGAAAAAATAAATCCCTGTATCAGCCACTTTCATACATATGCACATGGCTAATACCATTTTTATCAGACTTCTACCTGTTTGGCTTAATGTCAGCAACCGACACCATATTTATTATTAACAACAAGCACTGTAAGGGCACAATGTCGTATTTTGCGTTCAGTAAGGGAAACAATATAATTTCAGCAGCTGCCTGAAAAAGATCCATACACCTTTCGAATTGCATCTTGTCAGTAAAAAAAAAAGAAAAAATGGGGATGACTTTGAATACATTTATGTATAAATATTACATTTGAAAAAGGAAAACTGCTGTGTGGCAAAAGGAGCAAAATCAAAAATAAAAAAGGTAATGAAGATACACAAATGTGAATGATTGATTTTAAAAAATCAATTGTATCAGGATGTATATATGTATGTATATGTTGTTTAGCACATCCAGCCTAAAATGACAGATTTCTAACATCTGAGAAAGTGTGACTCATGCACAATGGAGCTTTATTCAGTCAAACAATACAGCCTTTAACTCATTTTTGCAAGTTTTGCAACAGTCTTTTGACATACTGAAAGCTGTGATGCACATGTCAAGTTCTGTCTTCTTATTTCATATATTGTGTTGTACAGTCCTGAATATGTATTTTAAAATGTAATTTCAGTGAATGAAAATGTATTCCATAAGTTGCATTATACTGCATAATAAACCAGTGAAACAATCAGATTGGAGTTCTTGGAAACCACATTCCCTACCAGCCCTTTGTAAGCAAGGAAATGAAAAGCAAAGAAGCAAGCTAAGAACAATACTTTCAAATACAGGTTTGTCATGAAGTGTGGTCTTTTCTCAACACAGACTTTGAGTCAAACATAGTATAAAGAACTTTAAAATATATATTTTTTCAGTAATTTGAATACATTATTTTATTGGGTAAAACTTAGAGCCACACAAATACATTCAAGGGTACTTTATTGTTTCTCTGTGCTGATAGAATTCAAAGTGATGTAGGCCTAGTTCTAATTCAATGTCAGAACCTTTTAATTTGAGATGATAATCCAGCAGTGGAGCTCACATCTATCTATCTCACATCTATCTCCTTGCTTCTGAAGGTGATGGCTCTAGGATATAAAATAACAAGATATAAATATGAAAATGTAATAGTAGCACATATTACAATCCAAAATCATTATTTCAGAGCAAAATAAAAGATTTCTGAAAACTGAAATGTGAAATTTAAAAATAGATTCTTTCTATAAACAGACCAATTGAAACAAAACTTAATTTTTTTTTTTTTTTTTTTTAATGATGCACACTGACATATCTTCAGCACTGACCTTCCACACTGTACAAATCCTTTACCAACTACTAGTAGTAGGCACCCCGAGCGTTTGAGATGATGCACCATGTTAATATTATATTGAATGATCTGATAAATATCAATCATTGAAAATGCTAACAATCACAACACATTATTTTAATGTAGAAATGCAAGTTTTTCGTGACACTTACTGTACTTTACTGGTAATTCTAAAGAGTTCTAGTTTATATTACTCACAAAATGTAGAATGCCTCTAACTGAATTTAAAAAAATCTATTATACACTTAAACTCTATGTGGTACCCATGCATGATTTATTTTCTCATTCTAATATTAATAAGAAAATAATATTAAGAAAACTAAAACTTGAGTATCTCTTAGATAAGATTACTTTTTGTAACTTAAATATTTTTAATGGTGCTTGCTTGAGGACCTCTATAGCTGAATTCTAAAAACTATGACCATGCTCGTTCTATGTTTTTTTTATAATGCACAGTGCATTTAAAGGATATAGATAAGGCCATATGAAATAGCTTGGTTTTTCTGTTTTTTTTTTTTTTTAGTAAATGCACAAGTAGTCTTTTGGGTGTGGGCTGCTGGTACTCTTTTAGACTTGCAAAACAAAAGGTTCACATTGTACCCAAGTTTAATGTAAGGATGTCACAAAGACGGCCGAAGTGGGCGGCGTCAGAACCACGAAAAGGAATGAACGACAGAGAGGTGTGGTTTGGGGGAGCCGAGCGAATGTTTCGCTCAGCATTTAATAAACAGAACAGAAAATGAAAAGGTTGTACAAACAAACACAAACACGGCACACGTCGCCAAAACAAAAAAGACAAACAAAACGGACTAGACAGACAATTAATTATGTGCAACCTCGTGATCACATTTTAACTACTTTAAATGTACATGAAGTGATGTACAATCCCGTGCCTAAATACAAATATACATTTTACAGACCCGTTTATATCCCGTGTACCAATGACTATACATCAACATTTAACAAACTACATGCAACATAACAGATAATATACACAGGGGCGGGCACTTTGTCACAAAGGATTACATTTTTCTGCGGCCTAATCTATACAAAGTATTATAGTTAATTCAGGAGTATATACTTGCCAAACATTTGATTTCTTATTTCAGCTTTGGGGGATTGGTTTCTGAGTCCACATTCTGAAACTGCAGGGAATTTGGTAGGAGTCTAACAGCAAGCTCTCCCAGTGTTGGCTTAATATCAAAGTGTTCTTTTAAGAAACAAATAATTGAAAGGTAATGAAAGCAGAATGTAATGCTGAACTTCAAACAACCAATTTACATTTCTGGATTTCTCCAAGCACATCTCTTGATCAAGGCTTGAAAGTCAGAAAGTTGTATGTACAATACATTCCAGGATAATGATAAGCCTTTGAAACTGTATCAAATCAGTAAATTACCATATCTTTTGAAACTGGTAAAATATTAGGTATTTTAGGCTAGTTATTATACTTTATACAGCTCTCAGGGTCGTTTCAGACAATTTATTACAGTGGAACAGCACAAATCCAATCCAAACCACATAAATATAGCCTCAACCATACAGTTGTTCTGCTAAACATGTAATTATAGCCATGCAGTTATACTGTGCCATGGTTCAGTTCCGTTTCATCACTAAAGTTCCATTGCTGTCGTAGTGCTGCCTCTTTCACCCTGAGTGTACCTGCACTGGACCAGCTAACACACCACCCATGTAAAGGTTTATAATAGTAAAGGTGTAGCAAAGTATAATAAAGCATAGGTAAGCATTGTAAAGAATAGCAGTGTATACATTAAAGCATATTAATAAACATGGCAAATCAGGTTCAATGTAAAGCATTACCATTGGAAAAGCATAGTTAAACTAATGCAAAAAATAATATGGTAAACTTATAGGGCAAGCTTGCTACATTGAAACCACACAGACGCGACAAACTGTAATATCCAAACTTTAATTTCCAAAGCCTTGCATAAATGAAATAATCAAGAAGCATCACCTGATAAACTCCGTAAAAGTTGCGCTTGGCCAGACAAAATACTGTTGGCTAATGCTAGCAGAGAGTAAATATATTTTCAGCGCAGATCACAGAATATCATACAAAATACCTCCCCATGAGCTTTTAAAGTAATGATACCGTTGACAAAAGGCTGTTAGTGATATGTATATAGTATTATTGATACAGAGCCATCTACTGGGTTGAACAAAAAAAACATAAAAACTCACCTACCATAACTAAGTCATTTTACTGCAGGGCCAACATGGGCAGCCAGAGGTAAGCTCACTTCATGTGACAGATCTGCAAGATGTTAAGGTATTGTATAACACTTTCTTAGTGCATTCCCTCTAATCAGTCATGTGATGGACAACCCATTTACAGAACACAAATGTTTCTAATTATTTTTCCAGCATGTATGTCATTGTTTATTTTTTTATTCTTTTTCATGCATTAGTCATTTGACTTACTGGTGTTCTCTGCTTTCTCAAACTGCCTCTGTTGCAGATGCATGTAGATGTTCTGCTTATTTGTACTGGTGTCTGGTTTGGATGTGAGCTCAGTGATTCTTAGGTTGTTTTTCATAGATTTTGAAGCTGTGGATCGATCTCTTGGTAATTACGGTCAGTGAAATCAGTCTCCTCTTCACGGCTAGTTTTAATCCAGAAATTTTTAAAAAAAGATTTAAATGTATGTCTAAAACAAACAAAAAAAAAAAAAACATGTTTTCACATAGGCACATTTTAGTCCACCAGAGGTTTGAAAAAAATCTTGAAAAAAAAAAAAGAAGAAAAATAACGCTTAATGGATTCTTTATTAGCAGTAGCAGAATCATCAACGGCCCCCTTTTTCAACTGTTTTTTTTTTTGCTTATACTTTATATTTCCATTTGGAATTTTCAAGGACAATCCATTACATAATGTTGCTGCTTCTTCCTGGTACCCTTAGTTTAAACTCACTGCCATCAGATCTACAACGAAGGTACCAGACAGAGCAGATGATTGCATATTCCAAATTAACATTAAAACAGTGAATAAAACTAAAGACTCAGTACAATAAAGCTAGCTAATTCTAAAACAAGCTAGTAAGAAGTGTAAAGAAGTGTTGTTGAGAGTGTCCTAGACTGGGCTGCAGACCATCAGGAAATGACTGTCCCTGGATTCAATGGATTCAATGTACAACTCCTTAATTTAATGTGAACCTGATGAAGACATGTTAGGTGTGGAAATGTGTTGTTTGTTTCACTACCATGTTTGTAAACAAATAAAGAATATTTTGATGAATATAAACCAGCAGGAGTTGTGCTTTGAATCCTTTTGAAGACGAACATGTTGAGAGAGCGACTATGAATGTCCCTACGGAAACTCTTTTAATAAGCCATTAAAACTGAATGTTTTGCTCAAAGATTTTTGTACTTTTGTATTGCCGTAGAGACTCTACCTTCACTATATATAATTATCTTATACTGGTGAGAACCCATTAAGCATTGTAGTGCACAAATGACTCTTGTTACTATATATACTGAGCATCAAAAGAAACTTATCACTTATATTTGAGCAGCAAAACAAATGTATCACTTATATTTCAGCATCAAAAGAAACTTATCACTTATATTTGGATACAGTTCACTCGAAAAATGTTTTACAGCAGGTACAGTGACTTTTTAATGTGATTAACAACTGACATCACAAAGATACTGCAAAATGATCTGTCGATCTTGGGCAGGTGTTGTGACTTTTGGTCTCCCAGTTCATGGCCTGTCATTGACAGAGTGTGTCTGGGTATACCTTCTTGCCAGGTTTAAAATTGCTGGCTGTGAGCACCGAAGACAGTGAGCCACTGTACGTTGCACTAGTCCAGCCTCCAACATGTCATTTGCACGAAGGCGCTGCTGTCTTGACAGACGTGGCAAATTGTTTTTTTTGTGACTTTTTTTTAAATTGTATTGCTTTTATTCAAGCTTGCAATTCAACAGCTGAAATCACTCCATATCCAGTGTCCAATCTACTGTCTCACTAATTAGGTGATTACTTGCATATGCTTCAGTCATAGATACTCAAACATGGTCAAGGATGAATGATCACGTGATTAAAAAGAAACCATAAATATTTCGTCAATGTCCATAATTTATATACCTTTTTTTTTTTAAATAAATGTGTTATAATAGTGGTACGTTTCTTTTGATGCTCGGTATATATATATATATATATATATATATATATATATATATATATATATTATATATATATATATATATATATATATATATATATTGTGTTTGATTTTTATATACTGAAAATCTTCTGAATCTGTACTAAAAACACACATGAACTGGCTGTGTACGTAGTGTGTGTGTGGGATGGTAAGGTTGGCAGGGTGGAATTAAATCTATCCCTGCCAGCAATCACAGGTGTGGTCATTCTCCAATTAGGTCATTGGTTATAATTGGGGGGGTGGCCACATATATAAAAGGAACCAGAAATCCTTTGCATGTTGAAGGAGTTTTGTTATCTGTGATTGCCCAGCCTGACAGCAGTTTTGTGTACATTTGTGTATTTTGTTTAAACCTTTTGTTTTGGCCTTTGTGCCCTTTTCTCTGTTCCTGTGTTTGTTTTGTTAATAAATGTGTATAACAGCACTAAACTGCAACTTCTTGACTCTGAGTCTCTAATTCCTGCCATAACAGCCTGGGTCGTGAAGCTACCCTGTCACACTGACTCTGATAATCTTTTACAGCTTGTTACTAGGTAACTTTGAACTGAGCCATTACCAGGCAGTTACCCAGGTGGCACTTTGGATCATTATGGCATTGCCTCTGATAATGTCCAACGATTTAAAAAATAGACAAATATTCTTCAGACGAGTCTCTTTTTCAGAACAAGAATGTAATTACTGTAAACCAAGATGCACTGGGAGCTCAGGGTCAGAGGATCAGTAAGGTGAGTTGGATAGTTAGTCTGTTAAAAATGTAGTTTTACAGATTTACAGGCTAATTTCAATTGCAAGTGAAAGCCAATGTCAAGTGTATGTTGTCTTCGAACAGCCAAGAGAGTTAATGATATACATATACATTTCACATGTAAAGTAGAGGTTGTTCTTTGGTGATTAGTGTGTTTAATTTGTGTATTTTTGTTTCACAGAGGAGCAACAACCATGAATTTGGAGGAGGGAGCTATCTGGCAGAAATTGTTGGGCACCCTAGTATTGCTGTCATCTTTAATGACCTAGGGGTGGACAGTTCTTGTAAAACGTCTTGCCTTGTCACTCAAACCCTCCCCACCTATGAGCAGTGAGGTGGAAATAATTTAACTGCAGTGTTGCAGTTCACTGTCAACCCCACTGGAAGTGTTATGTTGCATGTGGAACCATTTTCAAAATGATCGAAATAGACAGTAGGACTTCAAAACACACGTGTATCCTGATAATTCATAATACATTCAAAATATTCGATTTTATAATGATTTTATTGTAGCCATGGCATGATTCAGGGGGCGGGAGCTAGGGCTCCTCCCTCATTGTGTCCTGTCATTAATCTCTGCCAGTCTCCCTATTTAAACCCAAAGTCACACCCTTGTTCTGTCTTGCATTTTGTTTTCTACCATCCTCCCCTCCTCCACTATGCTCCTCTGCAACGGTCTCTCTGGGGGTAAGGGAAGCTCACTTTCTAACCTTAAAGGCTCAGCCACGGTGGCCTCGTCCTCCGCCAAGAAGGTTCTCCACAAGCCATAGGGAACCACTGGTCAAATCTATCATAACTCTTTAGTTTTCCCATTCTCTCACCTCTAGGTTCCTCTTGGGGGAAGTACCGGTTGCTTCCCAGCCTTGGAGGCTGATCGGTTCAATCTTATCGTCTTATGCTCCTGTCCCATGAATATGATTGCAAATAACAAATAACATATTGTGAAAAAGATCAAATGACGGTTGGTGTTAGAATTCCTTCCCGACCTGTGAGGGCACTAGAAAGAAGGAACAGAATTACCTTAAGAAAATAGCAAGACAATTTATTCCGTAGGGTAGGAGGAAGTCGGCCATTTAGGAAAGGGGCAGAACTACGGCACCCAAGCTCACTGACCCGGATGGGAGACGACGTGGCATCTGAGGATTGGAGAAGCAGATGCCCTCGTTAACTTAGGGGTCATGGGCGAGGGTATAAATAGGGGGATGCAGCTTCAGTGATTTGTTCCTTTGCATATGATTAAGCCAAATAACCTAGAAGGAGCACATATTGTGTGTATCAAAAACTGTGAGTGTTCTGCTTTGTCTGTATAATAACACTGTTTGTCTTGTGTGTCGTTTCTCACTAAGAATACTGAGCACGATCCGGAGCTGCAGCCACAGGCCAGTGTAAAATCCGGACATCACCACTCACCTTCCCACTACAGGAACTGTCTTTTGTACCACTAGCACTAAACTCACGCACTGTCGGAATTGTGTCTGTGTTTTGTGTTTTGTGTGGGTGAAGGAATCGGACTTTTGTTTACGGGTCAAACCCGTGGGATTATAATCAGAAGTGATATACGCCGCTGTACCACTTCCAACACTATTATTATTTGCAGGTTCACTATAAGGCTCTGGACATTACAATCATTTAATAAACACCCTTGCACCTGTAAATCGTTCATCTGTATCATTAATCCGCTCTGCACTGCACTCACCTGCACGTATTCACCACTTTGCCACACATATCTAAGTCTACCAGTACGTGGAAAATGTTTCTTAAAATCTAACAAACACTAACATCTAGTGAGTGTATTATTTAGACACAAAAATCAGCCTTGAATCATTGACCACCAGGATCCTTTCGGATGTGGGAAGGTACGGACTGTAGATGAAATGTAGAAGAACAAACCTCAAAATTCATTTTCTGAAGGGTGAAAATCATCAATTGAGCCACATTGCAAGAATGCAATGGAGGCAAATATTGGAGGTTGAAGTTTCAGGAGTGTGGCCTGTGACCTGAACTGGTGTGCACTCTTATGGTGGTTTGAGCAGTATCTACAAAACACCCTGATGGGCATGTTGCTAATGTTAATTACCCAGATTCACTTTATTACGTAAAATATTTGTATACTCTATATAAATACTACTACCCTTAAACATGGCACAACTGGTGACTAACCACTAATTAATATTGCTACATTCAACAAATGAAGTTTACTCAGTAATCCTAATTGTACCAATCAGATAACATCACCCCCATTTCCACCATTATCTAACTGGTTGTGGAGGGTTTACTGTCACGTCCATTTGTGGGTTTGAGGCTCTTCATGTGTATGCTTGTATCGAATGACACTGTTTCATTTGAAGAAACAAAAAAGCTATGAAAGCAATATTATATATATATATATATATATATATATATATATATATATATATATATATATATATATATATATATATATATATTTCAATATATTTAATTTAAAATATTTTAATTTAAATCCTTAATTTGTATTTAGAATTTTGGATTTTGGATACTGTATTTAAAAATATTATGCAAAAACAGTAGTTTTAGAATAAAACTGACTAATTGGGTGGTATAATGGAACTGGCTAATTGGGTGGTATAATGGAACTATTGTAACAAAAATAGCCTGTTTTAAACATGGAAGATAAAATAGTGTTATATATTTTTATTAAGATTTCAGTGTAAACGTGTGCTAAAAACTGTTACTAAATGTAGAAAAATGTCAAAAAATAACGTAACATGCCGTTAATATATTACTACAACATATCTGTAAAGTACTGTATGTTGGTTCTGGCTGAAGGATTATATAAGTAATAAGTAAGAATTTACACTAGTGACATAGTAATCATCCATCCATTAACTGTAACCGCTTAATCCTGTAGAGGGTTGCAGTGAGTCAGAGCCTAACCCTTCAGACATAGGGGCACAAGGCAGGACTACACCTTGGACAGGACAATTTAGAGAGGACAATTCACCTAGCCAGCATGTCTTTGGACTGTGGGAGGAAACTGGAGTACCCAGAGAACACCCACACAAACACAAAGGAGAACATGCAAACTCCAAACAGGCAGACCCTGGAGCTGTGGGGCAGCAGCACTAACCACCACGCCACCGTGCCGCCCGCATATTAATCATTCATATGGAAATCTTAAAAGTACAAACAAATATTTACAATGAAAATTATAGTGCACATAATTATCAAGATGAATTGCCTTTTTGTGTTTGATGTGAGCAGAGCCCATAGTGAGGAAAACCGTATTAAAATTATTAATTTTAAGCTATACACGCTGATATACATATATTGATGTGTATTATTTAAACAGAAAAGGCAGCTTTGTTATACCTGTGATTTTAACATACACTAATAAGGTGAAAACGAACCTAACGTAGAGGATGAGTTGACTTTTTTAACCTTCTGGCACTACTACGTGGCCATGGCTTTCAGATATAAGGATAATAACCAAGTTATTTGCAATTAGCTACAGGCAAAATGCAACATAAGGCTTTGCTGACACAAAATCATCCAATGATAATCGAAAGGCATCCAATGATAATCCAAAATCATCCAATGATAATCCAAAATCACTTTGGTTGTTCATATTCTATACGTCACATGTATTAGTTATTAAATTGTCTATTGAAAAATATATTGTTGATCAGATTATCAAGAAAAATACATCTAAGTTCAGGTCTTTCAAAAAATTTAAGGTTAATTATGATGATAAATGCTGTCAATCAGATGCTGTATATGTAGTTGAGTTTTGAAATGAAGCACTCACTGTTTACGAGGCTGCATTTACCACGGGTAATATTTGTAAGATTGATTGTTCTTATACAGTACTGTATCTGGATTAAACCAGGAGTCTAGTTAATCTTTAGCAATGCAATTGTTAAGATCTTTATCTGTACTGTAGGAAATTCTGCAGGATGGTAGGCAGCTGGAGCTGTGAAATGAGGTGTTGTCTGGACCTCCCCATGCTGTTTCTGATACTCAGGCGGCAGAGCTGACGCAGAGAACAGGGAGTGGCTGCAAAAGAAAACTTAGACTGTTACGACCCCTTTATCTTTCTTCTCGCCACTGCACCTAAACAGCATTAAACAGTAGACATGATAACTACAGTCTATATATCATTTCAGTGGTCGCTTAATTAACCATTCCCACTCATAAAAAGACTGGAATTCACAATGCATTGTAATGGTGTTGTGATTTTAAAACCTTACTCTTTGTGGTGCTCTGATCTTGGTGTCTTTTGTACAGTAGTTTAAAGTTGCATTTTTTGAACTTGTAGTCCTTTCTGTGTAAACCCTTTGTGAACATTGAAACTCTTGTTTTGTGAACAAGAACAGTATCTGCACAGATTTTCTCTGCAGATTCTCCTCATTGTCAATCTAAACATATCCCTGTTCTTGCACAAGGTGAGTACAGTTTTGTTTACTGTTGGCTGCAGTGAGTGCAACAGTACCTGTAATAAATGGGGTATTTTTACAACTCTGCCCAGATCATCCAACAATTACCATCTACAGGCGTTGCAAAGATCAGGTAAACTTAAGAGAAGTAGACAAACGTTTCAGCTAGTGTTAGGAAATGGTAGCTGTATATATGTGATGAATGGTAGAGGTATATAGGTTATGAAAAAGCACAGGGATACAGAACTAACAGTTCCTACCTTCATGTAGCAATAGGAACTTCTCCACCAGGCTGCCTGGTGCAGCTGCCTCCACAGGTCGCTTCAGGTCCAAGTTTTTTACATTGATGTCTGCCCCAAAGTCCAGCAGTAATTTTACAACCTCAGGGCTATTTTGCTGAGCAGCAGCATGCAACGGGGTTTCAAGGAATTTGCCTTTCTGAACATTAGCTCCTGTGAAAATTGAACAAATTGATGTTCTTTTTTGAGTGTCAAATTACCATTATAATCTATCACATATTGCAGTAGTAATGACTGCTTATTTTGATCTTGCACCAACAGTAAACAAATGTTATGATTGAACTGATTTATGCTGTGCAGTTTTAAAGAGGAACGCAGGTACTGCTAAGTATTCTTTAGGTGTATAAACTGCAGGTTATATATTCGTCCTCTTTTAATTCTTATATATATATATTATATAATATATTATATATATTATATATATCTATATATATATAAATTGTAACATTACAAAGGGGTCATACTTTTAAACTCCTGCTCAACACAACATTGGTTGAGACCCTGCCAAAAAAATATATACATACTGTACTATAGTTGTTACAAAACATTGAAATAGTCCAAAATTATCTTACCTCCATCGAGTAACACTTGTGTGCAATGCAGTTGCTGAGAGACGCATGCTACGTAGAGTGGAGTTCCCAAGTGAGGAATGTTTTGATCAACATCAGCTCCCCAAGATATTAGGGCTGCCACACACTCGCTCCTCCCTGGTTATCAATACAGAATGCAAGTTCTTTACTTTCTAGTTATTTTAATTTTACAGGGACCATGTGTTGCTTGAACCTTTTTGCTATAAATCTCACATCAATACACCCATAAATCAATTAAAGGAGGCAAGGAATACAGTGCCTCCTTAAAATTTATAAGTAAAACACACACACATATACATATATATAATATATATATATATATATATATATATATATATATATATATATATATATATATATATATATATATATATATATATATATATATATATATCAGTTATTGGAAATCCTGGCCTGTGATTGGTTAAAAATATTTGACATCCTTACACCAAAGGGCAATAGTATCCATCTGTCATGTCATCGGTTCACATCACTGTCAGTCCTGCCCCTTTTCTAAGGAGCACCCTTCTCTCCTGTACTCACAACAGCAGAAAATGGCTCAACACAGATTCTGTGATTTAAATGAATTGAAAATGAATTCCAAAACATACTATAAAAGAAAGATGCTCCAAACACTAAAATGATGATTAAAACATCACTGTCACTGTTTTCTGATTTGACGATGTAAATAAATGTGATGGCCCGGATATAAACTGGATTATGCAGCAGTCAGTATTATAGTTTTGTAATACTGGATGCGGTATGAACTTCAAAAACATTATCTGTTATTTATTTATGTTTATTTATTTATGCTGTATCAACTATATTTAAACAAAATATATAAAGTCGTATTTACTATCCAACCTTGCCTCACTTATATTCTTGACTGACTCATATATTAAATATGTATTGCAGACTCAGCCACAGTGGAAAATTAAATGCCCCTCAGGAAGACTATTGTTAATTCAGGGTGATTTGAGCATGGGTTTTAATTGGAGGGGTCCAGAGTTTTTCATCAGAGGAGACAAGCGTCTGTTACAAAGTGAGCTGTATTTTCAGTTTCATATTGTAGCTACCCGGGCACCGTTCTGTGTCTGCTGGACTTTTATGTTGTCCCGCTTGTTTGTCTTGTCTGTCTTGTTCTATGTACATGTTACATGTATTGTTAAGGGGCCACCACGCCACCTAGAATGGGAGGAGAGTACTGCCTGCACAAGAGAGTGAGGGAAAGAAAGCTGAACGAAAGAGAGTTAGAGTGGGAGGGCTCAGATGCGGAGCGGAGCCCAGCCACGGAGCCCTGGGGAAAGGCAGCCTGTGAGATGGGGCCTGTGGGAGACCGGAAGAGGAAGTGGCCTGGGAGAGAGTGATAGTGGGGTAGAGCGAGTGAAGGAAGTAGTTAGGGTTTTATTGTTTTTGTGGCATGGTCGGCTTGAACAAGGACCCTGCTAATTTCACTAATAAATTGGTTAAGCATTGCACCTTGGCAACGCGTCTTTCTTCTCCTTTCTCCTCCAACAGCACATACCATTAAAATATTATGATACTACTTCCTATCTCTGGGAAAAAATCCAGTTGTTTTTTTCTCTGTTAGTATTTGTTTGAAGTCGTAATTATATTATTTTAGCTCTTCCCCAGCACAGGCAAACTCATTCACTCTCTTTTCGCCTGTATGGTATGCCATTATTTTGTTTGCAGTTTAGCAAATTAAGTCGATAGGATGAGCTTTATTTTTTTGTCTGCCTTTCTCGTGCCTTAACAACTTTGTTTAGAAAATACTGCATGCAAAGTATGTTAGTGACGTGATCTTGAGAGCTAAATGCTATATTGATACTGAATACAGTGCATTTTCAAACATATCCTGCCAGTATGTAACAGTTAAGTTTATTAGAATAAACTATGATGGGCTACTGTTTTATTTTCTCTGTTGGCTAGTGTAAAAAATGCATTTAACAGTCAAAATGGAGTAAACCCTGTTTAGACTGCACTTGTAGATGTCTTGATCTATCCCTCCTGCTACTAAGCACTGGACTTGCCTGACCTAAGCACGACATTACTGGATATCCAGCTGATGCACTATCCTTGCACTACTAATATGTAATTGTATATATAACTTGTTGCATCCTTGTTCATATTGTATTTTAGTAGTGTTATTTGCACTTACTGTAAACTATACTGTGTTTAAATATTAATCTTGCACTGTAACCCTGTACAGTACTGCCATGTAACACCTGTAAGCCACCTTGGATAAAGGTGCCTGCCAAATAAATAAATTCTAATAATAACAGTATGAAAAGTGTTGTCAGTCAGAATACAATAATAAGATTATACTGTTGCTGAGGCCTTAATGGGACCCCCAAGCCCTCTGCTTCCCCATTTTTTTTTGGCCACCAGCCGTCACTACCGTAAATGCCATTGAAGTTAGGTTCTCCAAATTCCCAGTCAGTTTTGTGTGGTTAACAGAGATATACTCAAAGTTAATATCAGGGCCTAACAAAAGAAACCTTATTGTGGTAACTTTTAACTAACACAACGATACATACTGTTGACATAGTGTGGAATTGACAAGTTTTGCGTTGTCAAATTTTAACATTTAAGATTTAATTCTATGATAAAACAAAAAAAAATTAAAAAAACATGTGTACTTGTGCATAAAATCTATGCTACCTATACCTACCCCAGGAAGGTCCTACAAGAACTACAACCACATATATATATATATATATATATATATATATATATATATATATATATATATATATATATATATATATATATATAATCAACCTGGGTGACAGAAGCAAGTACATAATCTGCGTAAGCACTGCCCTGGAAGCAGCAAGTTTCACAAGACCACCCTTTCTTCTCAGGATTTCAAGATGGCGTGCTTGTTACGGACGTTTTCATCCACGTTTTCATCGCTCCACACCCTCCCTGCAGCAATCTGGCTCATGGTGTGTCTCAATCAACAGAAATATGGCTAAACAGAATAAACAGCAGTTCCTTGCTGAAGTGAAACCTTCATGCAGGCATGGCTGTTTGTTACTTTATAAATGTAACACGGTGGGGGATAATGAATATATTAAAAAAGATGAAGTAGTGTTATTTGTCTATTTTTTTAACTGCAGGATTTTCAGAACAGTACTCAATTGTTGTTGCCATCTCCTGATAAGGAATAGTTATTATCTAATTGAAAATATATTATATCTGTATTTTGTATCATTTTTAATAATGTACAATAAAATACAACTTAAAAAATGTACATACATCATGTTTTTTCATTCAATAGATGTCAGTGGTTCCCTGCCCTCTGGATCACAGCCTTTGTCTTACCTTTACTGGATGCTTCGTGAATTGGTGAAGGTTGGCATGTGTCTGATTGAGGGTTGGCGCCATGTTGTAATAATATCTCCACACAAGTTGCACTGCCTTGTGAACAAGCATTAAACAGTGGAGACACTCCATCAATTGTAGTTGCATTCACCTGTGATAAATGAACATTTAAACAAACTTTGGAGACTAACGGTGGTAATAACCACAAAAACCTATCAAATAAAAACTGCCAATCCAGATTGACGTATGTGAATAAGGCAGTAAAGCTACACATGCATGATGGTAATAGAACAGTATTTGTTAAGTTATCAGCTAATAGACGTCTTAATTGTGCATTCTGTGGCCAGCACAGCTTCAGGTCACTGAACCCGGGGTTACAGGGACATCTTTGGGTGAGTTTCGGGTTGTTTTTTTAGTACTGTCATTTGTTAATGTGCTGTTTGTACGGAATATCGGCCATTAGAAAGGGCTCTTCTCCGTGTTCTTTCTATTGTCATGGCTATGATACTAGTAAAGGCGGCTGCTGGCAAATCCACCTGACCACTGACTGCGTGAGCTTTGTTCCCTGTCCGGCTTTGTGGTGCCACCCCCCTAGCATGCTACAATACTAGCATTTAACATGTTGTAAGATTAACAATATATAGAGAGGTATTAGTATGTATCTAAATAAAGATTCTTTACATACCTGTATGTGTATATAAGTTGTGTGTGAACAACATGTTGAGTTAAATATAAATATATACTTACATTGGCGCCTGCTTCAATAAGTGCTCTAGCACAGGCTACATGGTCTCCAAGACAGGCTTCGTGCAGTGGGGTGACATAGTCAATGGTCAGGGTGTTTGCATTATATCCCTTCCGAGTGTGGAAAAGACAAAACGTGCAACCATTAGGTTTAATAACACAAACCTCTAAATCAATTATATGTATCACTTCTCAGTTTCGGATTTATTTATATTAGCAGGACAAATCTCATGCATATCAAAGATCTGCAATGATGTTCTGGAAAGATAGCGGATCATACATTCACATCCGTTTCAGACAGCAAAGTCTACTATATACAAAACATCAAATCATTTCATATTATGATGAATGGGGCACAAGAATCAAAAGATTTTTGCTCATGGATGTCTTCACATTCTGAACTATCAGAATAACATGTCAATTAATACTTTTTTTTTTTTTTTAATACCATTTAAATTTACATATATTCTGATTTGTCTGTTATTATTAAATTTTTTTTTACAAAAAGTCGTAATTTAATTAATTTATTCAATAATATGAGTAGTCATAGACTTTTTGTCAGGTATCATTAAAACTTTAAATGTTATTGTCGGGAATACAATTTTTTTTCTTTTGGAAAAATAAGAAACATTATATTTAATCTTATCATAGACTAGTATGAAAAGTATTTTCATACATAGAAACCGGGCCCCCATATATATATATATAATATAGATTATATATATAATATATGGATGTTTATATATAATATATATATATATATATATATCATAATGTAAAGACCTGGGTGTTTTTTTTTACCTATTTGAGCTGTTGTTTTGTAATATGAAACTCTGTTCTTACAAATGTTATTAAATAGGTGCAACAATATGCACAAGCAACTTTTCAAAGACTGTACACACCTGTTTAAGTGAAATACAACACCAGCTGGGCTCAAATATAAAGGCTTGAACCGCAGTACTCTTACCTGGGAAAGCAGAGTCTTCAGAGCCAGAAGTCGGCCCTGACTAGCTGCTTCATGAAGGGGTGACCGATCTGCCCAGGACCCTATGAGAAAACAATTGGGTTCAATTCTACAATTCTACAATGCAAAGCACAATTTGAGGAAGGAACAACAGTTTAGAAATCCATTCAAAGATTGATGCAATAGTCTAATAGATTAATGGATTTTTTTTTTTTTGCTTAGGATCTCGCTGCTCAATTATGTTTCAACCTCTGACTACTGTGAATTAAATCAAGGCCACCACCTTAAAAGATTTTCAACCACCTGTAGCTTCAAAAGGAGGTGATGGGGAACAGTGGGAGAAAACAAGGCAGATCAAGGGAAACAGAAGCTTGGTATTTAATAATTTAACCAATGTCTTTTAACTAAAAATATAGATCCTTCAAATATAAAACAAACCCTACTTAATTGCATTATACTTAATTGCATTAGCCGCTCATGATCAACACAGGGATCGTCTTGATGTCCTTTGGTTTGATTAGAGCAGTTCAAACACCACAGTATGATTTAAGTGAGAACTTTAGCCACATGATGTGTTGCCAGAAATGTAGTAAAGTAAGGGGAATATAGTCAGTAAGGCAGTGGATTATTGAGCTACAAAAATACAGGGTGTGGACAAAAACTTATTTTAATTGGGTGTTGGACCTCCAAGGTTATACATTTGTTATGGAGAGGGATACATGACCTTTACTTATTGTCTCTAGTTCCTTTAGAGAAGTTTAGGGGCTGAAATTGAAAGTAAACACAGCTAGGTTTATCACAAACTCTTACAGTGGGGAGGTGTACTTCTTACAAAATATATGTCAGAGATTCCATTTGGATTTCCATTCGTCATGTGACGGACAGCCCATTGGCACAAGTGTATGTGCTAAGTATTGTAATTTGTTTAGCAAACTTGTGTCTGTAATATTATGCGTGTCATACAAACCTGTATCAATATCCAGGACAACCCCAGCTGCATTCCAGACCTGTCTATCATCCCCTTCAATCATCTATAAGACTAATAGTAGAGGAATGAACTAAAATAACATGCCACATGGCAACATCAAAATATTATTACAGTAAAAACATCCTTATAAAAGGTTACCACAGTAATTAAGCAGTTTGCCATGCTTTCCCCTGCTTATACTGTGCCTTTACTATTATTTTCCATGGTTAACAAGAGTTCCCAACCGCCAAGGTTGTAATGACTCCCTTTCTACATAGAGAAGAACCAAGAGGTGAAAGTTAAGTGGGTAACAAGAGAACAACACAAGGCATGACAACTGCATAGATAAGGTAAACACAGGTAAGCACAGGTGGATTTACGTAACAAAAGAACTGTTTGAAAAACATTAAGTTTCTATTTAAAGCATTCCATGGTTATCAATACAGAATGTAAGTTCTTTACTTTCTAGTTATTTAAATTTCACAGGAACCATGTGTTGCTTGAACCTTTAAATCAAATCTATTGGTTTGCTATAAATCTCACATCAATACACCCATAAATCAATTAAAGGAGACAAGGAATACAGTGCCTCCTTAAAATTTCTAAGTAAAACACACACATACATATATATATATATATATATATATATATATATATATATATATATATATATATATATATATATATATATATATATATATATATATATATATATAAATACTGGTACTTAAACTGGTAGATTACTTTTACACGATATTATATGTACTATATACAATGTATATGAACATTGTGCATAAAAACAGTGGCACTTTTATTTAAAATCAAGTCAGACATCTGTCACATGGCAGAGCTCGCAATCAATGCGTCAACAGACACGGTAACTGGACAAGGGATTCCTTTAAAATAAACATAACGTTTCCCTTGGAATAACCTTGAAGAATGCTGTTTTGTAATGTTTAAATTAGTAATCAGTGCATGTTCAAGTGTAGTGTTACTTGTATCAGTGCCCATTGTTTTGAGCTATCTCCAAGGATACCCATAATAATGAGATTTGACCAAAATAATTTACAAGTTAAATAGTGTTTGATTTAGACAACTAATAATATTGTTATAAAATCATTTTTCAGGATTGGACATTGTACAGATTAAAACAATCATGTACATTAGTTTGTGTTAAACTGGAGGTCTTGTACTTGTAATGTCATGGTATGGCCATTAGCACAGACCAAGGAGACACTTAAACAACTGTAAAATATATAATGAACTTCGACTACCTCAGCCAGTTTTAAAGCAAGGATCCTTACAGTACTATATCTTGAACAAGGCTACTATATTTGTTAAATTGCAACTGTTTTACACACCAAGTATGCCAGCCCTTATCTCTACTATACATCACAGTGCACTATTATTGTCAGAAGTTAACAGCTTCATTCTTTCTTACAAATGCTTCTTTCATACACACATATTTGGAATTGATCCAGATTAGGCAAATGGCCATACACTTTACAGAAAGATTATTTACCGCTCCACGTGGAGTGCAGGATGCACCCTATAGCCTGGAGATTGCAGGTTTGAATCCAGGCTATGTCACAGTCGACTGTGACCGGGGGTTCCTAGGGGGAGGTGCACTATTGGCTGAGCACCACCCGGGTAGGAAGGGCTTAAGTTGGCAGGGGAATCCATGGTTCACTGCACACCAGCGACCCCTGTGGCCGATAGGGTACTTGCGGTTTTGCAGTGAGCTGCCAGATTTGTGTTGTCGTCCGGCACTATATGTCTGGTGGCCTTGCTGTGGATCCGCAGTGCAAAAAATGACAGATTGGCAGGGGCACGTTTTGGAGGACGCATGTTCCATCCTCCAAGTTGGCCGGTGGTTGCAAGCATGAACCGGGATACAAATAATAATTGTTCATTACAAGATTGGGGAGAAAAACCAAGGTAAAAAATTGGTGACGACTAAATAAAAAAATATATATATATTTACATGATATGGGTGTGTCTTGCTCCACAGTTAACTAATCTGTGACAGCATAAATAACATATTTTTTGCTCTAAAGCAGTTCAGTTGTAACTGTATAAACAATAAAACATTTCTTAACTTGTTTTGCACAAAAACACAATAAGCAATTACTATTCCAACAGTATAAAAAATATGTATATACATTTTGAAAATAACACATATTTTAATAAGTCTTCTTGTAGGGTATGCTGTGGTAATATAAATAGTAAAGAAATACCAACCTTGGCAAGTAAGTATTCCCCAGCTTGATTTCTTTTTAGCAGGAAAATTCTCTGTAATTTCTTGACTCCTTTTCCTAGAAGTCTGCTCAGTGTACTTGCTCTCTATGGAAGGGACCTTCGGCATGTTTCTATCAGCCTTTCCTTCCTGCAAGCCCTTGGCAGCATGAGATCTGGCCTGTGTGTTTGCTGATTGGGTGCCCTGTTGTTACATTGACAACAGCACCGAGCTGCGTTTAGTAACACGAATCACCAGTGCTAAGGAGCTGCAGTTGGGGGTGGTGGAGAAGGATTGCATTGCCATATTCTATTTATAAAGCAGGTTAAGAATCAACTTAACCTCTGTGCTAGTATTAACTATTTAAGTGGTGATCTGCTACCAAAGCAAGTGCTTTAATCTATTCAGCCTCTCTGGATGATTAGCAACTGTTATTTTTGTAGACAGTCTTTTTGTAATGCTAATCCAAAACAATGAATTGACATGACAGTATATCTGTATATATATATATATATATATATAATATATATATATATATAGTATAATATATATATATATATATAGATATATATATATATATATATCTATATATATATATAATTCTTTAGTTAAAGATGACTTTTTCATCAGGTACAGTAGTTCATATTGCTTTCTTTTTACTCACAGTGAACAAGTACAATCTTAAAAGGACAGTGAGGTACTGGTGAAGATTTAGCAGACATTAGGTTAGGACTCCTATAAGAAGGATGAATGCTTTAAAATGAATCCAATAATGAAGGAAGTTAACCTTCACACTTCACAATGACCAGTCACCTGGGTGGGATGTTTTAACACACCTAAAAGACCAACTCCTATGGTATTTGTGTCCCTGTGTCCCTCCTCCTTCTCTGTAGCAGGTTCTCTACCCAGAGATGTCACAACCTGCCCTTATTTGGTTAAAGTTAATCAGCAGCTGGCATGATCAAATAATATGTAAGTAACCCATAATTAGTATTATAACTATTATTATTATTATAATTACCTGACAGTTGGTAAACTATGAATACATATGTTGCCATCCATTGAAACTAGATAGTAAATCACAATGTACACTTACAGCTGATTATACTCACAGATGAATTTGGAGGGAATTTGTAACAGTGCTTGTTTCGTTCCTCCACTGTTATGAAGCCAAATAATTCCAACGAGGCAATCAGAAACAAACAAACATAAAACACATAAAAACAGTATGCTCTGGATTTAACGGTCATCAGGTGAGATTATATGCGCACATAAAAAAAATATATAAACTGAACCCTGCACCACTTTCCCCTTGCTCTATTTTTTTTTTTTCTCCTTGACTTGGTCCCCTAATAGTCACTATCCGAAATTCTCCTAATTAAATAAATTAGAAAAAATAATGTTTGGTTTCAGATGGTTATAATCTTAGTAAAGTCATCAGTAACTTACTTTGAGTGTAGGTTTTTTTTAAGCTTCTTGCTTTGAGTGGCAATATATGTGTCATTATGCTAGACATAATACACAATGACTGCACAAATCTATTTATATATTTGTACATATGTCAAGTAAGGTTAAATTATTTAACATGTGGCCCTTGCGTCAAAAAGGGGGATAAATCACTTGTTTTACAAATCGGTCTTATGTATAGTTGCCTGTGGACTTTGAATGATTTTGAGGGAGATTCTCAGGAGTAATGCTTTTACATTTAGAATTCAGTCAACTCTACTGTAATTACCAGCTTGCTCCAATAAATAAAGCTATGAGGCTACAGTGAAAGAGTAATGACAATAGTACTTCTTTTAAATTCAATGGGTGGCTGACCAGTAGGGGCGTCTGAAGAAGCAATGAGGTAAACAATCCAAGGATGATTTTCCTCTGTGGGAGTGCAAATGCTTCCTGAGGGTCCCCTGCCAAGATCATCAACTCTGCACAAACATTCAAACCACACTCATGACAGCCCTCTAAGTGATGGTGGGGTTTTTTAGGTTTTTTTTTTTTAACAAAACACAATGCAGTTTAGATAAACTATAGATAAACTATAGATAAACTTGGTACCAAATCACTTCCTGTGTTGTATAACACATGGTCTGTTTGTAGCTGCAGTATTCTATTTACTTGGGATGAGATTCCAAAAGTACACAGTACATAATTAGGTACCATACCACTGTGACGGGGTATGCCCACCACTATATTTATTATTATTATTATTATTATTATTATTATTATTATTATTATTATTATTATTATTATTATTATTATGTAAAAACTATGCTTTATTGTTGTTGTTTTGCAGCGTGGATGGGGTTAAATTCCCCAACCATCTGAACTTGTGTGTAATGTGGCTATCTCCAAACTGATTAAGTGATTACTAATTTGGAGATGGTCACATATATACAAGCGCATCAGCCACTCATAAGGTTGGTGAGGAGAGAGAGAGAGAGATAGAGCGAGAGAGATAGAGATCTATCACAAAGGTAAACAATTGCAACTTGTGCTGTGGATAGGCCAGCCCGATACTTGTTTGTGTATGTATATTTGTTTTGGCTTTTGTTTTGTTTATTTATTTAATAAACACGTACCCAGTGCTTCACCCCACAGTCCTGTGCTTCTGTTTGCTTCCTGGTCTGTGGTGTCACCACCAAGCCATCACAACCACAAACAAGAAACAGCCTTTACTCTGTTGTACTTGACTAAATGTTTATTACTTTAATGCAGATATACAAAAATAACTAAATACCTTCAGGGGGGATCCTAATAAATTAATTACTAGTGCTAATAAGAAAGAACATGGATAAAGCCTCTTTTTAAGAAACCAGACATACAATATTATATTTTGTCTGTATTTTGGAAACACACATGACATGAGTTAGTATGCCTCGACTCACAGAAAGTTTGTTATTGCTTTACTTCTTAGGTCATTTCACCCTAGCAGTGAATTCAGGGTCAAAGCATCTTACTGGGCACAAAGCATGTCAGTCATTAGGGGAGCCACTGGTTGATTACTGCAGGGCTAAAGGGGTGGAGACAATTTCATTCTAATGGTGAAATTATCCAAGAAGTGCTAAGAAAGGCTGTAATATGGTTTTAAATCAGATGAAAAATACACGCAGGTATGGACCACTATGTATTGTTTGCTTAAGCATGTTATTTTGGACGCCTCATTTGAGTCTACTGACATATTACTTCCACAACTGTAAGAGATAACTCCCCAGACTTTGGGGGCACCATTATGTAAAGTGCATGCCGTATGGCCTCTGAACAGGGGTGCATTCTGGTAATTGGAGTGCATGTTTTCATTAAAACAAATCAACAATAAAAAATGTTTTTGCTCCAATAAGACAACTGCAACTTTCCTAATGGCCTGTCAATCAGCACCATTGCCCAATGGCTGAAGATGTGTTTTCTACATTCACCTTTTTAAACAACAAAACACATTTAGATTCATTTCCCTTGAACTGCATTACCAAGTTTCAAAGTTAAAGCCTCACAATGGCTTGTTTTATAATTACTGTATAATATCTTCCATGGACATGCTTAACATGCACAACAACACGTAGATCACTGTCTATTTATTTTTCTTTTTTGTGTGCAACACAATTGCAACACTATTTATTGCACTTCCACTCCCTACAGAGGCAAAAGTGTTATTTATTTAATGAAAAGGCAGTTCTACAGATAGCATATTTAACAATAGTATGTAATGTGCTGTAAATATTTGACCTAATATCTAAATACATTGAGACATGTTAATTACAATTTCATTAAGTATTTTATCTTGAGATAACTGTCATCACATAAAAAGTTAATACACTAAGAGTGAATGTGGAGCAATGTTTATTTGTTTCCCTCCAAAAAAAAAGTGATTTGAATTCTAGACTAAGGCCAGACTGAACTGCAACATGTCTTCTCTGTAGCCTCCAAGGTAATTATGTTTACTCTACGAAAGGGAATTATAAATGACAAATGCATTACAGTACTGCAGCTATTCACAAAAATACATTTATATCAGGGCTTCTCAAACTCGGTCCTGGGGACCCCCTGTGGCTGCTGGTTTTCGTTCCAACCCAGCTCTCAATACCCTTAATTGAACGGATAATTTGCTTAATTAAACCTTTTTACTTGTTTTCATAATCCAGACTAATTTGCTTACCAGTAATTACCTCTAACAACAAGGCCACAGAGATTGCTTAAATACAGCAGAGTGGAGGCTACACTCACTTAACACACTGCATCTAAAGGGTTAAAGCAAGTAGCAGTCCAGTAGCTAAAAAGAAAGAAAAAAAGTATTTAAAATGACACTTACTTGCTTCTTCAGTAACTCCGTAAAATTCTGCAGCTATCCGGGCTGCTTCCTCACGATTTCCTTTGACTATGTAGAAGTGGCTAAGTATGGCAAGGCTGATTTTCACAAATAGCTTAAAACAGAAAAGTGCAAAAATTGTGAAGTAGATATTCGACAAATGGAGGGCAAAAGGCTTGTTTTCCACTACCTCAGTCATTGCTTCTTGTCAGACGCTATTAATGTTTTGGTATGAGTCTCTGTTGATGGTATCATATGCCACGGTCCAAAAATCCCCATAACAGCTGGGTCCTAGCATCAAGCAGTTCTAATACCTAACCCTGTATTCTTGACCTGCTAACTTGATCAAGTTTAAAAGCAAGACTTTGATAACCAGAACAATATTTGATTAGCAGCACTGTCATTATTATTATTATTATTATTATTATTATTATTATTATTATTATTATTATTATTATTAAATTAAAGTTCAAACTTTTTACCTCTTTAAATGTTGTCATTGATTTTATTCAGATTGTAAAAACAACAGTTTGTTTTCAGACAGATTATAACTTGTAAACTCTGAGTCCACTAGAGCAGGGGTCTCCAATCCTGGTCCTGGAGGGCTGGTGTCCCTCCGGGTTTTGTTCCAGTGGTAACCTAAATTACTTAATTTGACCAATTAAGCTTTTAATAAGCACTTAATTAGATACTGGCCCTCCAGGACCTTGGAGACCCCTGTGCGACTGTATGATGCTTTCACTTCATGTATCACTTGTAACGTATTATGACTAGAATCAGTCTACATCGTTTAAATTATACAATATAAAATAATGTACAGCTAATCATCCATTGATAAAGCCAAAATTACAGAAATGACTAATTCTGTTAAGAAATAAGTGAAGTACTTGGACTTCAATATGTCCATCTGTTTGTTATATAATCACTGTAGTCATCATTGCATTAATCTAATATATGTGCAGCACTTTTTCAAATGTGCCATCAGCCACAAATATGGTGCACCACCAAAT
Source organism: Polyodon spathula (assembly GCF_017654505.1). Taxonomy (NCBI): domain Eukaryota; kingdom Metazoa; phylum Chordata; class Actinopteri; order Acipenseriformes; family Polyodontidae; genus Polyodon; species Polyodon spathula. The sequence goes on along the minus strand of NC_054534.1, from coordinate 63,274,912 downwards.
AACCAAACATTGTTTCTAGCTAACTTTACAATGTGACATTTTCTTTTTCTTATATATATATATATATATATATATATATATATATATATATATATATATATATATATATATATATATATATACACGAAAAAAATAGATTTATGTGAACTCACAATTGCTTCTTCCAGCTTTCAAATGAAGTCCACCAAGACAGGGTCGCACTCTCAAAAATGTAGGCAGGACCACTGTGATTTTATATTTAAAAAGGTTCTTATAAGTTTATTTCATTAAACACAAGCATATAAAAATGAAGTTTGGATGAGACAATGTAATATACTATTGCAGTGTATTTGTTTCCAGGTAAAACAGCTGTACACTGAAATTATTCTCCTAAACCCAGAGGTGGCAGTGTGGGTTTGAATGACGCACAAAAGCTTCAAACCGGAAGTGTTTCGGAATCGATGTTTTCAAACCTTCTACGTTTGTAATTCTGCTTCCCGTTGATGTAGATAGCCAGTACGGTGGGTGTAAAAGCTCTGGTTGATAGTGTTGGTCATTCACTGTAAACTTTAAGTTCTTATTCTTGTAATTTGTCTGAATCTATCAAAAATGAATACCGTATTGTCGAGGGCGAATTCTCTCTTTGCATTTTCTCTCAGTGTGATGGCGGCTCTCACATTTGGGTGCTTTGTCACCACAGCTTTTAAAGACAGGACCGTTCCGGTTGATATCCAGGTTTCCAGAGTGATGCTGTAAGTATTTACAACAAAATACAATTATTTGTGAGAATCAGCATTACATTTGAACTTGCTGTTTACTGATTGTAAACGAAACGTGATACTGATAGAACGGGTAGCTAGCTGCAATTAATTGAAAATGTTGTTATGCAATATTGCAGGGAACTTAAGCTTTTTTATTATTATTATTTTGCATAGTACTCTTAAGAAGCAACTCACAGTAGAAAATGCATTTTTAAATGTTATTTAATAGGAGCTTAGGTTCAAGTATAAGGTTCTGACCGACATATTGCTTAAGTGTACAGTGGGGTACCATATGGTATTTTATCGTTTATTTAAAAACTAAACAATTATTTATAAAAGATCATGGTTGCATATTCACAAAGGAAGGGTGCAGTATCTGCAAGTGTAATACGTGTTAAGTTATTTATTTGATGAATTAGCACATTATTTCCGGAGTTCGCTATAGCGTGAAGAGGTCCATCCAATGGCAGTCACACACGCTAACCACACAACTGTAGCAGTTCTAAAGCCGCTTAATGTTTTGCATTGCGGAAGGCCATTCGGGTCAAAAGCGCGCTATTTAGTAGACGTGCTAATTTAAAATGTACTACTTGTTGTAACTGTATATTAGTTACTAATGTGGCCAATCAGATCACTGCATGAAAAGTCAATTAATTTAAAGAACATAGTGCGTGTAATTATCCAATTAAGTCACACAATGTGTTCGAGCGCTTTATATATATATATATATATAGATATATATATTATATATATCTTATATAGATATATATTATATATAATATATATATAATAAGGACCGTGGCACAGAGACAGAGTTAACACGGTCTGTCTCAACCCCCCCCCCCCCCCCCCCCCCCCCCCCCCCCCCCCCCCCCTTTTTTTTTTTTTTTCTTTCTTGATTTGACTACGCGAAGCTGTTAAAATAGCTATATAACCTACCGTAGTCGTAATTTAATAGTTAAACATCGGGTGTAATTAATGGAGATCTTAGCAAGTCATTGTTTTTTGTTATTGTCATTGAACAAAACGTATAAAAAGAGGTTAGAAAATGAGGATCAGTTATTAACATTTAAATATGTATGTGTTAATCTAGTGTATCTCGGCTGGTGGCACCGCATTACGAAGATAAAATAGTAAAACATTAAAAAAAATAGACAATTAAATGGTCCCGAATATGAAACCGATTGTGAAACACAATCCATAAAATGTGTGTTTTTATTTGTGAATGGCGTTAACACAACCTAAGACGTTACTCTGCTGCTAACTTGTTATTCACACTTGTATAGTTTTGTACAAAATACAGTCTACAATAGTGAAACCTGGAATTTTACAATTAATGTTTCGGACCCGGAAAATTGTCACAGTTTTCATGACGTGGGTAATCCTAAATCGACAGCACTCGGCTAATATATATTTGTACTTGTATTTAGTACAGGTATTGATTTGGACCAATCAGAATACATAAAAAAAAATAAAATAAATAAAAATAAAAATAAATCTACGTTCTAAATAAATGTAAATTTAACTACTCATGTTCTAATTAGGGGCTGGCCATTTTAATATAGAATATAATAATAATCTATTTTTATGTAGTGCCTTTTCATAGTGGACCACCATCACAAAGCCTCACCCGAAAAATGGAGCACAAGGCCGTTACAAGCCTGTTTCTTTAACCACTGGACCACACAGTCTCCTATTTTAGTAGTACCTGCATGGGGACTTTTTTAATTTCAGACATGAAATGTGATTTAAAAATAAACAAGAATCAGGTATCAAGACTAAGGAAAATCGCAAATCATGGCAACTAGAGATTTTCTTCTATTGTGCAAATATAGATTTGCTGAGTGCTGCCGACTTCGAGACAGATAGTGTTGACTGTGACACGGCTCACTTTGTATTAACAATTTACACAATCGTTTTTATTTTATAATTATTTATTTCAGTTTTACACAAATATTGAGTTACCATAGCTAATGTTACCTTCAATGTCAGATCTTTCAATACGTGTTTAAAATTAGATATTATTTAGTGGAGTTACCACTGAGTTAAAGTGATTTCTAAGGCTCTGAAGCCGCCAATTGATGCTCGTCTTGGAGGTTTAGGGTCTATCCATCTTTCATTAGACTTTACCCAATGCCAAGTCCCTATACTGCCACGAATAGGGCAGGAATGGCAGATGTAAGGCGACACTGAATTGGATTGTTTGTTACACGTACTATTTTCTTTAAATTTGTTGGTTCTCATTTCATTTTCAGCAGTCTTATTGGCCAGATGAGTACACATAGTTATTAGAATTACAACACATGCTTAAGTCAAATGAAAATATGTACTGAACGTGTTTTTGTCCCAGATGGCCTTCCATAGGCATACACAGGTGATGCTTCAGTACGATTTGTGTGCCTTAAACTGTGGAATGATTGATGATAAATGTATGAAATATAATGTTAAGTGTATAGAACACAGAGCCCTACTGTGGATTAACACCTGGACTGAAGAAAGAGAAAATATTAAATTTATAGAAAAGAAAGTGGTTATTTATTAAGAATTGTTTAAAATTATGTTTGGCTGCAGGCTGCAAAACATGGCACAGTTGATTACAGGATGAGCGTAGCTCTACCAATGGCATTAAACCTTAGCAGGGCCCATGCTTTATGCACAGCTTGTATAGGTGGTTAGAGTGATGTTGGCATTAACTGTAGGTTTAACATTACTAAAGCAATTGATATGTATTTAGCCTAGAGCCTGTAGTTAAAAAGGTGCTAAGCAAATTTACTGACTTGTGTAAATTACAATTCACAAATTATTTTCCTCCTATAAACCAACCAAATTTAAAGAGACCGGGGGTTCACACAATCCATATGTCCATACAACCAAAATAAAAAATAGTTTGTTGCAACTGTCCAACCCTTTCCCAACCCCTTGTGTTATTCATCTGACCCACAGTTTCAGAACACCAGAACCAAATTGTTTTTTAGCCTACTTTTTGTTTAGTTTTTGTGCAAAAATATTTAGTCTAATCATTAAAACTTTCTTGATTTAAAAACTCAAATACTGCCCAGTACCTCGCTTCTTAGCAATAAATAAAATAAGCTGTATTTTGTGAAGGCTGTTTTAATATAAATCTACTGTTTTGTTGTTTCATTGCAGAAAAAATGTAGATGACTTCACTGGACCCAAAGAAAGAAGTGATTTGGGTTTCATAACTTTTGATGTTACAGCTGATATCCTTTACTAGCCTGATGCAATTACTCTATTGTACTAAGAGGTTATTATTGTGAGCTCTGTTCAGTTGATTTTAAACAAGCTTGATCTAAACACCTGCCTCTTAAGTGTGCAGCTACGTCACAAGTGCAAATACAGTAGGCTGTGACTTTGCATGGTTATGGTTTAGAATTTCCCCTAAATTAAACTACACTGACGGCTCTGGCTGCAGATAGCCTTTCGTCACCTGTACATCTTAATGCACTCCTATGTTGGCTGCATATGTGCTTTTGTAGTAAATATCATATATACCCCTTTAGCTATTTAGTAGCGTGCTGTCAATTATTTATGTTAACATTATGCGGAACCTTTCACTTTTGGCCTCCAGTCAATGATCTAATGTGGATAAACTGTTATACAGTTAAAGTACACACTTCCTGTTGTGTTAAAGTAAATCTGTGACAGCTGTAAAATAAGCCCATCATCTGTTTTTAATTTTTCTCAAAGTAGGAATATGATAAAATTGTGTACAAATACAGTTGTGCACATTTTGTTCCTATTTGTTAAAAGCTACTTAAAGGAAATATACCATTCCCCAACTTTCTCAAGGTAATGGTTGTATTTCAGAATACGCAATTAGCTGTATGAAGTAATAGGTACAATATGTCCCATGAAATACTAGTTGAAAGTATCTGTTGTTTTTCTTTAACTTTTCCCACATTTGAGGCCAATATTTGACTGGAATGTCAAGCAACTATTTTTGTACTTATCAGCCGAGTATGAAACAAAAAACAATGTAAGTACTGGTCTATTTTGCCTAAAACTACTTGTTGGCATTCCTTGTTCTTTCTTTAGGATAGTTATATATTTTGCTTGTCCTTTTAATATGTAAGTGAAGGTTTTTACCATGAAAAAGCTAGATTTGTCTTCCTGGTAGTATATATATAAACTCTGGTTTAATAATGTTATTAAAAACAGTTGAATGAGGGATGCAATGTTTTTTTCACCAGATATCTCCAGTACTTCAGGACTGAATATTTAATGACTTGGGTTTTCTTGCAGGCCTTGAACCAAGTGGTTTTATGGGATAAGATAATCCTTAGAGGGGAGAACACAAACCTTTCTCTAAAGGACATGAAATCTAAATATTTCTTTTTCGATGATGGTAATGGTCTTCGGTAAGAACAGCTTTATATTGCACTGAAAATATATTACAATTACAAACTCTTAATAAGCTTCAAAGTGACTCGCTCTGCAGAGTGAAACCGACCCTCTGTCACATTTAGCTTTTCACTTCCAGCTTTTATGATAAAACTTTTGTAAATATTTCCATCCGTGTATTATAAACTTTGCACTTGCATGCAGTACCATCTTGTATCAGCAGATGGCACAAAACATTCAGCTTTCTTTTGTAAACAGTTTTTGTACCTTTACTAGTGATGGACCCCTCCTGTGTCACTGTAGCCATAAGTCATTTTTGTCACATTTATTTGTCGAAACAAACATGCAGAGAGTACACTGATTGTCTTTACTGTCAAATTACACACATTTGCTTACCTGGTAAAGCTAGGTAAATCTCTATAAAGCAGTAAGTGGTTGTGTTCACAGTTCAATATGTAACTGAATTGTTCTCCAGCCTCACAGTATTCATTTAACCTGTTAAAAGGTGCCTACTCCCCTCCCTGACTGAATAATGGACTGCTGCCAAAACTAAAGCGTGCATGTTTATTTTTCCAAAACAGTTTATCTATTTTTGCATTGCTGTATTTGTGGAAAGATTTGCTTTTGTGTTGCACATTGTAAAACCAAAACTGTTTCTTGTTACCAGGGGAAATAAAAACATCACTTTGACACTGTCGTGGAATGTCGTGCCAAACGCTGGAATCCTACCTCTTGTTATGGGTTCAGGACACACATCGGTTCCCTTTCCAGATGCTTATGAGGCGACAAAGAGCTATTAAATTGTCTGTAATTTGTTTGCAAATTGGTGTTCTGTCTTTTATGGCTTTTAATAAAAGTTTACAACCTGGCTTTATGTAACTTGTTTGTTTTTAGTTGTGTGTTTTCTCATGACGCTTGAACACCTGTGTTATAAAATATATATTTATCTGAATGGGCATCACCTTACAGTAAGCAAGGAAAGTGTTCATTTATCCCAATTTAATAGATTTTCTGCTGTGCAGACAAAAATAAACTCTGAGCATAAATGAAGTGTAAATGATTTGGACCCTTTTACCTGCAATGTTTGATACAAATTTCTTTGAAATTTCCATTTAATGGATTTTTTTTTTTTTTTTTTTTTTTTGGTATAAAGTGAATTCACGTGCGTGTGTGTAAGTGACGGGCTGTGCGATTCCCATGATATATACTATGCCTGGGGTGGTGGTAAGGCCCGAGGCATAAGCAAAGGGTCTTTAACAACCCCAGAAGTGGTATGTATCGTCGGAACCACACGGCCCAAAGTGGTTTATGCTGCTTATAACGGGGTTTAACTCATCGGCACAAAAGCAAGGAAATGTGGCATTGAGGTTTTTAACCCTAACTCACCCCCCCAAGCAGCCAAAGGAACCAGACAACAAAAGCTGCTGTGGACTGCCATCATCAGGTAAGACATAGAACATGCAACTCTTTCCAGATGACACAAGAGACATCCATCATCATGGTCCACCGGAGCTGTAGCAGTGGCTATATATTTGCACTGCAACACACACACCCACTTCAGGACTGCAGTTCCAAATGAATTTTACTGCATTGTGGTGTTAATGCAGCTACAATGATTCTTTCAATCTAGTGTAAAGCTGCAGTTACAATGTAATTTTATTACAGGCTAGTGTTAATTTGTAGTTGCAGTGTGATTCTATTACATGCTACTGTTAAACTGCAGTTGCAATGTGTTTTATTTACTGTTTTTTTTTGGGGGGGGGGGGTGTTAAACTGCAGTTACAAAGTGATTATATTAAATGTAATCTTAAACTGCTCTTACAATGCAATTCTGCAGCTCAGTTGAAAATGTCACGAACATGTCTATTAAAAGGAGGCAACTTGCGTTAACGCTCCAAAACCATATTCTGTGACACTCCATGGTCACAACTATTACCCTTGGTGCCAAAGTGTGTCTAACAAAATTTAAGTGACCTACACTAACGTCGTGATCGTAAGTTTGTTCGGTATTTAAACACAGTGAGTGCAACTTCTGTACAAGATACATTATATTACCTTAAACTTTGAATGACTATTAATCAATAGTTATCAATCGTCCATCGATGAGCTACCGTTAAGTTCACTTAATGGCAAATGGCATGCCCAGCATATATATATATATATATATATATATATATATATATATATATATATATATATATATAAAATCAGTGGTTTGCAGAAGTATTCACCCCAATGCAAAGTTTTCACATTTTGTTGGCACCTGCGCGTACTCCACTATGCTTCAAATTAGACTTTACATGTAGAATCTACACAAACTACTCCAAATTGATATAGTTAAAACAATCGAATATATTGAATCTAAATAAGTAAGATTTACAGAGAAAAACAGATTAATCTCAAGTGGAATAAGTATTTAACACCTTTGCTACTGCAGCCCTAAATCAGCTCAGTTGCAAATGATTTGTTGGAAAGGTCACAAAATTAGTGAAATGGTTTTAGCCTGAGTGTACTAAAAGTGGTTTAACTTATAGATAATTTCCCTCAGATATATAAAGACTTTCAAGCTGCAACTCATATAGTGAATCAACAAAGCAACCATGAAGACCAAGGAGCTTTCAAAACAAGTCAGATAAAGTGGTAGAGAGGCACAGAGCAGGAGAAGGGTAAAAGAAAATTTCAAAAGTGCTAGTTATCCCTCTCAGCACAGTAAAGTTCATCATTAAGAAGTGGAAGATGCATCATACCACCCAGACACTACCCAGATCAGATCGCCCTCCCAAACTGAGCATCCGGGCAAGCAGGACACTGGTTTGGGATGTCACTCTGAAGCCAACAATGACCTTGAGAGAGCTGCAAAGTTCTGTGTCTGAGATGGGAGTCAGAGTTCACACATCAGCAATAAGCCAGTCCCTACACAAAGCTGGCCTGTATGGACGGGTGGCAAGAAAGAAGTCATTACTCAAAAAGTCTCATCTTAAAGCACGTATGGAGTTTCTGAAAATACATGTAGATGATACTGCAGACATTTGGAAAAAGTTTTTGTGGTCAGACGACAAAAAATGAACTTTTTGGTCTAAATTCCAAGCGCTACGTCTGGCGCAAGCCCAGCACTGCACATCACCCAATCATTACCATCCCAACTGTCAAGCATGCTGGTAGCAGCATCATGTTATGGGGAGGCTTCTTTTCAGCAGACTGGAAAGCTTGTCAGGATAGAGGGGAGAATGGATGGTGCAAAGTACAGGTAAATCCTTGAGGAAAAATTTTGAGTCAACCAAAGCTCTGGAACTGGGGAGGAAATTCACATTTTAGCAGTACAACGACCCGAAGCACAAAGCCAAAACCAAACTGTAGTGGTTGAACAAGAAGAGAATTAACGTTCTTGAGTGGCCCAGTCAAAGTCCTGACTTGAATCCAATCAAAAATGGATGGTGAGACTTGAAGATTGCAGTTCGTCGACAATCCCCAACAAATTTATTCGAACTGGAGCAATTTTCCTTTGAAGAATGAGCAAAAATGTCACCACCCTACTGTGCAAAGGTAGTAGAGACCTATCCAAAAACACTCATAGCAGTAATTGCTGCAAAAGGTGCTTCTACCAAGTACTGACTTAAGGGTCTGAATACTTATGCAACCAGTACATTTCATTTTGTACATTTTCTTTGCAAGTTTTGCTGACATTTAAGTGTTCAGTTTAACCACTACAGCTTTGAATAACAAAAAGTTTGTTTGAAAAACTGTGCATATATTATTTGTAATTCACAAAATGTGACATTATTGGTAGGGGGTGAATACTCCTGCAAACCACTATATATAAATTATGCAATTGTTTCAGAATTTGATAAACTCATGTAATCCACTGAGTAACAGGATTATTTTGCTGAATAACAATTACAAGTATACCTGTTTATATTGCTGTGTGATACTTTTTAGTATACTTGTACTGGTAGTTGTAACTGTAATGGTAACTGAACAAAATATAACTATAATTGTAATTTCAGCTAACAATTATTTTGTAATTGTAATCCTAACTGAGCCCAGGTATAGTTGTAAGAACACCTTTGTACAGATCCAGCTCTTCAACACCTTTCCTAATCTCTCTCTTTGAATACATAATATGCAAGTGCAACCTGGACTGCAGACCAAATGGACATTTCCATTGAATCAGTTGTTCAAAGACAATGATAAGGAGGCAATATATAATGAATTACCTTTCAGTATGCCATTAAAAGCAGGCTCAGTCCCAACCTAATGCTCCATCTCTAGAACCAAGCCCTTCCACAACCCACAGTGCACCATCACTGCAGTTACAGGCACCCTGTCAAGTACAAGCAGTCAGCTCTGTTCCTCTTAAGGCCACACATTTACATCAGGGAAAAATTGTAAGTGTGCTGTGCCCTCACTGCCACATCCTCTTGAACACAACAAAAACCTACAACATTCAAAGAAAACACATGGATACCAGTGTGAAAGACAGAATAGTTCTGTCAAATCTCCCCAGCCAGTGTCTTGATGAGAAGTACATGGCATACTTAATGTTGGCAAATCATTTTATGGTCCATGTGTGCCACTTTCTATACAGAAAAAATAAATAAACAAATAGGGGCATGAATCGGATGAATGTCAGCAAAACCAAGCATTTGCTATTAGGTGTGGTTTGAGGACATTCCAGTGCGACCATGTGGACTGCCGAACCTCTGTCGCAATCACTGAAGCTTTGAAGGAGGGGGTTCTGACTGAAATGTCCAAAGAAAGTGGTTTGGTGAAAACAGAAAACAACCAGGTCTAAAACGGCAAAAAGAAACTCACACGCTGAATATTCCACCAATCAGGAACAAGGACACTATTTAACAGGGACACGTTCTGTTTTTCACGACACTGGGACACAGTCCATCTTTAAAAAATTGCCTTTTTATTTTCAATGAGAGGTTGTTTTTTTGTTTTTTTAAAATTCTGAAATGTATATAAATGTTCAATAAAGTTTTCCACTTTTAATTATATTGTTTAATTTCCCTGTTTGTTAAATAATAAAGTAGCTCTTCATGACTCAAAGGAATCAATTGCAAAATCTGCTTCTGGGGAGTCCTTGGTCTGGTGCATTGATGGAAGAGTCCTCAGGATCCTGTTCTTCAAAGGATCAATACAGTGTTATAATATTTCTTGCACCCTCATATACCTGTGTCTACTACTTCAGTCCTCATTAGCCAAGTCATCTCAGTTCATCTTTATTTATTTATCTACTGATTTCATTTTATACATTTTTCAGTTACTGAAGTTGTATAATCAATGCATGGTGGAGATGAGATAACAAAAATTATTAAACTATTTTTGAATAGGTAACCAAAAACTTTCAATATTTTGTTAGTCCCTGCTGGAATTGGATTGTAAACCACTTACTCATTGTTTAGATTTAACTGTCATTATTATATTCACCAGCAGATGTCAGCGGTTATCTGCATTCTGTCACTAAATTAAATGTATTGGACAATTTATTGTTTTGTGTATTTTTTAAAGGATGTACTGTAGATTATAGAAATCAGTTTGCCTAATTTTACTATTTATTTATTTAAAAGTACATTTATCCTGATAATTACACAGGTGTGCCAAGGTTGAACTACAGTTACAATTACATAGTAACTGCAATTAATTACAAATTACACAATTACAATTGTAAGTGACCCCAAGTCTGCCAGTATGCTTCGGACAGTAACTACTTGTCGGTATAAGCACTATTGGAAAAAACTTCTGACAATAAATATAAAGTGGTGCTTGTAAATTAATAATATCTACTTTATAACATAAATACAGTATTAGATATTCATAATATGTACATTATACATTATAACATGCTCATGATTAATGGTAGCTACTATTTGAAGATTTGTGGGAGCCAGTTATAAATATTGGAAATGGCAAATTAGGCCAGTTTATGTTGTAAAACCATTCACATTTACAAGTTCCCATACCAAAATAGCATCAAGTCACATTGTGTAATAGTAGAACACTATGTTCTGAGCTAAAGGGCAGAAACACTGTTAAAACTTTATTTTTGAAAGTCAGAAAAGAGTCTGGCAGCTACAATTACACAACCTAATTGGTTCAATTCTTTCAAGTGCCCTTTATAAATTACAACTTCCTGCACTGTGGTGTTTGAGAAACACCAGTTATGGCTGCTCTAGCTGGGAAGGGCTGCTTGTATGTATTATGCAAAGGAAGCCTTTTTAAAACAGACTGAATTGAATAAATGAAAGCAGGGTTACCTTGGAATTCAGGACATATACAAAACCAAATGCATTGTAATGGAGAACAATTCATGTCATACCCTGGTAAAATTGAAAAACCCACATCAAAAAGCTCATGAATCCCAACATAATAATCACAGGCAAAAAAATCCATTGTATTGTATACAATAGTAATTTAGAAGCCAAGTTTGTTGACGTCACTACTATAGAGCAGAGTGCGTCATGTCTTAACTTTTTTCAATGCCTTTGTCGAGATGTCTTGTTATTGTACTGTCTCTTACATTATTTACCACTGCAGGAAAATTTGTTATACAAGATACATAGATAGGTTGCAACATTGTAACCTACAAATTAATTACTGTGGAATATTAAATACATTGGCTTTCTGACGACGTGGAGTCCTCTATATGATCTTTGTGGGATCAAAGAGTTAACCAGAGGCAGGTTTGAAATAAAGATGTGTTTTTTTTTTTTTGGTCTGCTTCAGAAAATATTGATGACAGCACAATACACCATTCTAATTATACAAAAACATCTTACATCATTTTTTTTTTTTATACACATTGGTAAACAGTAGAGCTGTTTCTAAAACTGAAGATACTATGCAGGCAAAACCTTCTGGAACTTTCCGGTATCCCATCCAAAAACTATATTTTATCACTGCTGTGTTTTCTTTTGAATATCAGTAATTTAATGTTATGTAGTTATGAAATGCTTACAGTTTCAGTAAAGATGTCTATTTGGAAAGGGGCTAGCAAATAAATCATGTTGGACTTTTAATAAGTGTGGACTAACATTGAAGATAGGGCTGCTGTATTGTGTTGCTACAATGAATCACACATATACAAAAATTAGGGGTTTTGATCGATTAATGATTAATAGATTAATCAGGTCTGAGTGTGATTAATCTCGTCTACCTGAGTACGATATCAAGAAAGGGTGCGCAAAAAATAAATCCTGAAAAATGGAGAAGGGTACTTTTACAGACATTGACAAAAGGGCAAGTGGAAGGTATACCCAATATTTCCACAAAATCTCAAAGTAAAGAGAAATAGACATTTGCTCATCAGTACAAGAAGTTGATTTTTTTTTTTTAAATTATTATTATTCAACAGATTTCTTTCAAACAGTATCAGATGTACATTAAAAAATGTATTTGTCTGAAAATGTGGCTGGCTTAGTGGTTTACACATATGGAAAAAAATATATGCAAATCATACAAGCTTCTTTTATGTTATGTATGTAAAATATATTTAACATATATGTTTTGAATTTAGCTTTGTCAAATACAAGGAAAAATTCAACATATAAGGCAGACACATTGGATTGTATATGTTGACTCGTACAGTATATGACTGCTTAAAGTTAGGTCTTACCTGGACATCGTATAAAGTTTGCATGGTTGTCATATATACTTACTGGTACACTCGATCCAATAAGGATCTGTATACCAAGTGTACAAATACTTATCGGAACTACGATAAGGATAGGAATGAATAACATTGAACTTCAAATAGCACATAAAAAAACCACAATGAACAAATGTAAGTTACTTTGACAATACAGTATACTTGCAGTGGTTCAAATAGATAATGTATTTAGCGTTATTTCATATTAACAATTGTTTTAAAATGCATCACAAACAACTGCAAACTGGTCACCTTTATCAAAAAGTAAAGTATATTTTCAATCTATGTGCTGACATCTAAGAGGCAATCCAGTCAAAAGTTTGCTATAGTGAAAACAATAATTTTTTTAAAGCATGTTTTTTGTTAAAAAAGCAATGTAAGTTCTAGATGTATTACAAGTATAAACTATTAAAATCCTTGTTTAGGAAATAATGTAATATAATAATATAACATTTTATAAAAGGAAGCATTTTAATTGTGAACGAGTCTCTAATTTGTTAAAAACAGAAAGATGACTGTGCTGTCATGATAAATTACCCAAATTTCCACAGCTATGTAAGTTGTGTGTGTTGCATTTGAAAATAAGTAAAAGTACACTTCCTAATAAGAAAAGATGTAGTGAGTATGTCAAGATTTGTATGAATGTGTATTTGTGTGTGCATGTGTTTGAATAGTCAGGTTACCTAAAGTGGCCATCGTTGTATCGTAAAGCTTTTTCATATATGTTTTTACATGAGGATAGTACACAGCTTTATTGGTAAAATTACAAAAAAGTTGTGGTGATGGTGTATGCAAATTAGGAATACGGGTTGAAAAAAAAAGTATGCCTCCCAGCAGTGATCAGAGAAAGGACACACCTCTGATCGCAAACTCAAGTACACTAGAGCAGACATCTTGAAAAGACCTATGAGACAAACTTTAAATGCATAAAAAGATGTCATGGTGTTAACAATAAAAAGAAGAATTAGAGATACTTTAATTAAACAGATATAGCAACATGTGGGACTGTAATGCTATATTTTTCAGAAACCCGCTATTTACTCCAATACTTTGCATTACTTGTAAACAGGTGTGATTAATCAATCGGATAGATCGGATGATTAATCAACCAATAGAAAATGCCCTTCTAAAACTATATACTAAAGAATCAAAAGGGGAAATAAGACTGTATACTTAATATCAAGGAATCCATCAAACATTAATTGAAATACAATAAACAATTCCAAAATGCACCTATTGCTTCTAAAGTTAGTAGGCCATGCAAGTGTGGCATAGTAGAAAATATAATTGATCATATAATTGGTCAATGTTTATGTTACAGTAAGGGCAATGTAAGAACTGAAATCCCATTGGTGCCAATAACACATCACATAGTGAAAGTAGCATCAAAGGAGGACCCAATCCATTTGCTGGCAGGCACAATATTGATCCAGGAACAATGTTAAAGCAACATGCTGAATTAATGATGTTTCTAGTTTTTAAATATGTTTAGATCACATTTGATTGGATTCTCAATGCTCTTTACTCCTAGTTGTCATCATTAGCATATTTTATTGAGAAAGGAAAAATGCAAAGGAAAATGTTACTCTAACAAACCAAAAATAAACAATTCAGAAATGTAAGTTTGGGGCTTTGTAACGGGAGTTACAAACAGTTAATTAAAAAGAAAAGGAATTTTTAGTAGCGGGGAAAAAGGTTGCTGGAACAGGTGAGCGTAGGATGGAGACCCAAGCTGTACGGATAACGATGGTAATCATAATGCTGTTAAGTGCAACACCTTTATTTTGTAGTTTTATTACTGTTTTATTTTCCCTTTTTCTTTTGCCTTTTGTTTTCAATATTCTGTTGGGCGCTGGTGTACACCTATGTTGGTAACCCTGTGGTCCTGAGTACCGTTGCTGGTATCCAAGCCACAGACAACAGCGCCCTCTGCAGGCTAAAGAGAAACTAAAGAAAAAATAAAATAAAACTGGGTAGCAGTGCGGTGTTGCAAAGGAACCTTGTCTCCCATGTGTGCCAGTGAATTGCCCACCACGCTTCCACAGGGTTGTAAAAAGTCTTAAGTTTATTCATTTAAAATTGTAATTGGTTTGCTAACAACGATTTGGAGTGAAATATAAAAACAATTTAACTGGTTTGGGTTTCATAACCTCATATCTTCTTAATTATACATGTTTAGATGCTTTGAGGATTTACTATTGTGGCCAAAAACATGCTGAAAACTGCTGAGTATTTTTTTTTTTTTTTACTATAATGTTAGCCAAGAAAGTAGTTGTAGTTTCTTTAACTCTGTCAATTATTTTCTTAAATTTCAGAGCTTTTACTTGTCATTTATGAGTCTAATGCTAGGGTTTTGGTATTCATCAACAAGTCGAGACAATATGACCTTCTGCACTGGCAGCCTAATTTAATGCTTGATTTAAAGCATTGGGAATATTCGTTCGGTTAGTCCTCTGCCCCAAGATCAGCATTGTCACCTTAGATCATTTACATTTTTTTAATTAATGGTTTTTCAAAAGTAATGGATACTGAAATGTACATTAGACATGAACATAGTTTTGTAAATCTTGTAAATTGTGATTACAAACTGTTCAAGGTGAAAAATAACAGTGTACAGTAGAATTTATATAAGCAAAGTACATTTCTCTGTGATGGTGCTCATGTTTCTGTGTCGCTAAGTAAACTACTAAACATTTTAGGAATTCAACATACACTCATTTGAAATTTGTTGGGTGACCTTAGCCTTGACCTATGGTCCAGTATGGCAGTCTGTCTTAGAGGTTGGCTGAATGGAAGTCACAATCCTGACCATGGAACCTAAATAGGTCTTTCAGCTTCAGTGTGTAAGAACTAGATATGTGTCAAATGTAATTGCTCTTCATATACTGCAAAAGTGTGCTTATTAGATTTTGGTGAGCAACTGATAAAAAATGTCTTGCTGACTTTTTCCCCATTTCCATTTATATCAAATCCTGTGACTGTGGTATTGCTTGAAAAAGCCTGAATGGATTTATTTTTCGGTTAAATGTTAGTAAATCATTATTCTTGAAGTCATGCTGATTACCCCCCTGTGGGAGATTTATAGTCCCAACAACATGGATATATACTTCACACACCACCATCGAAGTACTGGATACAACTATCCAATAACATGCTGGAGGGAAAGTGTCTATCCATAGGATGTATTTAACATGTTTTAACATTAGACTTAAAATCTGTCCTTTGATTATTAGGACTAATGAATACTGTATCCTAAAAAAACACTCCCAAAAATTGAATTAAACATTGAAGCTATTCAAGAATGGACATCTGATTAGCTGAGTTATATACAGCTATGGTATACCTTGGGAAATGCACATTAATAATGTATTTATTTATTTTATTTTTGTATTGCATTTACATTGTGCGTTTTATACAAAAGTATTGCAAAGCACTGTACAGTACATAGCAGGGAAAAAAAGAACAAACCACAATACATTTTTATAGCATATCACACATACAACTGCCACAATCAGATCATTTAAATAACAGTATACACATAATAAAAGCAGCAATATAAAAGTTATATTAAAACTAACTAAGATTTTAAAAAAAAGCTGTTTTATAAAAGTGTGTTTTTAGTCTTAATTTGAAAACTGTAACAGTTCCGGCTTCCCTGACAGACGAAGGCAGAGCATTCCATAATTTAGGAGCTCTACAAGAAAAAGCCCTACTTCCCGTGTTGCTTTTCTTGACCCTAGGAATAACAAGCAGCCCCGCATCCTTTGATCTCAGTGTGCGGTTAGGAAGATACGGGGTCAGTAACTCCTGCAAATAACTAGGTGCTAATCCATTCAGGGCCTTCTAAGTTGAAAGTAAAATCTTAAAATCAATTATATACTGCACAAGGAGCCAATGTGAAGAGGCCAAAACAGGGGTAATATGTACAGTTGTGCATGGGCAGTTTTTAAAGAATGTATAATCTCTTGTAAGACTCTTTGTGCTTTATATGCCAAACTAATACTTACACCCATATAGGATCCACCTTATTATAAATAAGTACAGTAAAAATTATTGTAAAAATATCAATGTGTTCCTGAGTTATAGGGGTTTTAAATTGTGGTTCTGAGCATGCTCAGTACAGCTCTTATAGTTAGATGTTTGATCTCGAAAAAGAAATTGGCCTCACAACAAAATATTATTTTTCATGAGGGTCTAATCTTTGTTTGTCAGAAAAAAAAAATCTTTGTCCGTGAGGCAGACATTTTGTTTTCAGTTTTTTTTTTTGAAAATCATGTATCTTTAGTAAACCATGGCATTTCCCGGGGCTGGAGTGAAACGTCCTTACTTGGAGAGGTAGTTGAGGAATGGCCTCAGGGGATAGGATAGGAAAGGAAAGAGGTTCCTGACTGACGGGAACCTTCTTGGCCAGAGGAGAGGGAGCTTGATGACCTTGAGGACCTTGATGCTGGCTGTTCAGCAACCTCGGGAACCAGAAAACACATAAGATAGATTGACTCAGCAGAGCTGACATATATACTCTGTAGGAGGAATAGGCTCTTGCACTGAAGAACCTAGAAAAGGAATGACAGAAGAGGGAGCTGGAAATAGAGCCCAGACTCAGTTCCAGGAAGATAAGGAGCAGGAGTGGCTAAAGAATAGAGTGTGTGGCTGGGAGTCCACTCTGAATCAAGCAGTGAGAACCCTCCCCCCTTGGCGGAGGCGTGGCTGGCGGCGGCCATAGAGGTCGGGGAAGTGAGCTTCATGTAAAGAGATGCAGAGCATAATTAAGAAACTGAGGAGATTTCGCTGGAACGAATGCCGAGAGATGGGAAGCTGGAAAGAGATGGGACTGTATATTCTGAACATCTGAGGAATCCAAAGAAAACAGTTACGCACATGATTTCCATTAGGAGATCGTCAAAGGGGTTGAAATGGGGAAGTAGGAGCAGAGCTCTTATATCTCCCATGGAGCATCAGGCAGATTGTTGGAGTGGCCAGAAGGATTGGAGAGGACATCTGACATATGACGGTAGTAGAACTGAATTCCAGAGATGTAAGAATTGATTGAAGAAGTGGAGAGGTATAGAATATCTTGTGTATGGATGATAAAGGTTAATATCCAGTCTTGAATAAATGGAACTGGCTGAATTTTTATTTTATTTTTTTTGCGCAGAAGGAGGAGAAAGAAGACCAGCCTGTAAAGTAGGTAATCTTGTTAATGAAGCTAGGGCAGCAGACATGTAATTTCTAGCTGATTGAAGAAGGTTGAAGAGAGGAGAGCTCACAGGAATACTAGGTGCTGGTATTGTGGAACTTGGAAAGGTGCTAGAGCTGCTGCAAGAACCAACTGCTGAAATCAGGTGACCTTTTATAATATTGTAGCTAATTTGGGTAGAAAGAGAATGACAGTGGATGGAGGTGGGATCTTGAGAGTAGAGATCTGCTGAAGCAGTGATCTGTAACAGTGTGCAGTGGACTGCCGCCAGCAGTGTCCAGTGGCCTGCTATAGAGAGTAAAGAGCTGCTAAAGTGGAGATCATAACTGGAGTGAGTGAAAAGAAACTCATTGTGAGATATGAGCACATTTAAGCTGCATAAAGTGCCTCCTTGGGATTGGAGGAGATTGTTGCACAACTGTCTGATAACCGGAATTTTGATAGGATGTTGATGTTGGTCTTTAAGTGTTTTGGCGAGTTAGATGTAGCCAAAGATAAGGCTGCTTTTGGGAGAGATGTAGCATAATATTGCTCTGAGGACACTGAAAAACCTATTGATTTGATCAGGAGTGGTCTATGAGTGTATTGTCCATTACAAGGTAGAAGGCTGCTTTGACTGAAACATTGCTAAATCGGACATGGTTTCCATACCTGACTGACAGCTCACATCAAATGAAATATTAACCTTCCAAAGGAAAATTGATTTGAAAATACATGACTTTCACAGTGAAAGTGCTATTATACTGCAATCTGGATGTTATGAATAAAATAAAACTGTTGGCTTTAGAAAATGCTGCAAGGAAGAATAGATTTGATTATTGTGATCAATAGTCCATGTGGAATGTTTATCTTAAATTCTGTGATGCTGTATCATGATTGTATTTGGAGAGAGGGAGGTAGAATGTGCTGTGGATGTGCAGAGTCCACAGGCATTGGCTCACAAATCTGCTGAAAATGCACTTAAAAGAGGTCTAAAATCAGAGAAAGGCTGATCGACAAAATGGTTATCTGTTGATAATATGGTGTCGGCTTTACCGAAGAATGCTTTATGGTACTGTGGCAAAGTGGCCAAATGGATACAGGTGCAGGAGTGATGCAGTGTGTTAATGAAGCAGACAGAGATAAATGTAATCCGGTTTGGAAATGTTTTTTTATTTCTTTTATCCAGGTCTGGTGACCAAACAATAATCCCCTGGCAATACACAACAATGTGTACTGCACTGGGTAAATAACAACATGGTTGCAATCCCAAATAATTAACAATATACTGTATCTCCACCCCACAAAAATACTTACACTTTCATCAGTCCTGGGTGCATGCAGTAGTGCTCGTGGTGGGTGATACAGTTTATTAGTGATAGTTGGTGTGGTGCTTTTCCAGCTTTGTGCTAGCCCTTGGTGAATACTCTGGAATCATGTTAGCCATTTCGTAATTTACAAAAAAGATTACAAACAAACAAAACACAACACTCATGAAACTGTTTCTCATG
Source organism: Polyodon spathula (assembly GCF_017654505.1). Lineage (NCBI taxonomy): Eukaryota > Metazoa > Chordata > Actinopteri > Acipenseriformes > Polyodontidae > Polyodon > Polyodon spathula. Next base: position 63,255,469 of record NC_054534.1, on the reverse strand, counting down.
GGGTCTCTCACAGTCCTTCTCGGTTCAATAACATAAACCAAAGCGAAGGAACAGATTGCGTTTCTCCATCTCTTTTTATGCCGTCACACGTGACCCCTTGGTAAACAAGTGCAACCGTCTCTCCAATCTGCAGCTGCCACGTCACTGCCCTTCCGGGTCAATGCGTTAATGCAACAGAGTCCCAGCCCCTTTCTAGCTGTCCATCTTCCCTTGAACCCTGGGAAATAACTGTCAGGTAGGCCGTCCAGGGAAGTCTGTTCTCGCTGCTTTGCGCCCTCACAGATCAGAAGGTAGATTTACAACCAAGAATCATTGTATTTCTGTCACATATCCCACCGCTCAGAGTGGAGCTGAAGGAACACTCAGCTGAATCTATCTTTCCCATTACTCTCCACTTCCGGGAAAAATAATCTGCATTTTGATGGTATTTCCCCACACGATGTACCATGTGGCACATAAAGGGTTGCAATGCCAGATACCACAAGTTATCTGGGCATTGCTGTCCTTCATTGTGCTTAACCACTTGAGTGGGGTGTGGTCTGTGAAAAGATCAAACGAATGTCCCAGCTGGCAATATCGTAAAGACTGAGTAGCCCAATTAAGGCCAAACACTTTTTTTTGACCACAGAGTGGTCTACTCTGATCTACTCCGTCTACCTTTTTGGACAAGACAGCCCCCAAACCCACATCCGATGCATCGGTGTGGAGGATGAATCTCTTGGTGAAATCAAATGTGATAAGAGTGGGGGCCTGGCAAAGTTTATGCTTAATAGTATCAAACGCCCCCTGACACTCAACTGACCACTTAATTAAACTTGGAGTACTCTTTTTGGTGAGGTCTATTAAAGGGGTAACCACTGTGGCATACTCGGGGATAAAATGGTGGTAATAACCAACTAATCCCAGTAGTGACCTCACCTGAGTCTTGGTTTTGGGGATCACCGCATCAACCAAAGCCTGGATTTTGGTGACAATGGGTTTCACCCTTCCATTTCCCATTAAAAATCCCAGATGTTTCTGTCTTGGCAAACGCCTGACTTCCCTTAGATACTGAAGGGTGGCTGTAACCCCAGCCAAATGCTCTCACCCGGTGGAACTGTAAATTACCACATCATCAATATACGCTGCTGCTCCCATTTTGCGGTCCTTTTCTCTTTATTCATTTTTCTTGAACGGAATATATATATATAATATATATAATATTAACTTTTTGATTAGTTTAGGTAGTACTCCTTACTGGAGTTAGGCTTTTGTTTTGTTTGATTTATTTTGTGAAAATAAATATACAGGCCTCGTCCTGTTGAAATATATCTGTGGTCCAGTGTTCTACTTACACAAAAAGGCAGTGTCAAAGATCCTGCAGGTGGCAAACTTACCCCGGTTTGTCACAATATATACACCTGTGGCGTGTTTAATCAAGATTACAAATATAGACACTTTTACTTTTAGTGCTCTATAATAGAATGTAGAGGCTTTCTAACTATAAATATATTCTTAAAAAGGAAGGACGTTATTTGCAAAAAACTTTGTTAATGCATTAGTTGGGGTTGATATTAAAATGACAAAAGTAGGGAAAGTTTTTTTTTTTTTTTTTTTTGTAACCCTAACTGCATTCCCTCCTAACCCCTTAACACACAGTGGAAGGGGCAAGGCAATACAAGCAATCACAGACAGCCATCATCAGTTAAGATGAACAACATACAACTCTCTGCAGAAAACACAAGAGAAATCCATTTTTTTGTAAGAATCATAATTAATTCTACATACACTCCTAAAATGTTAATTGTAGCCTACTATGATTTCTCAATAAATGAACAGTCTCTGTACAATTAGCAACACCAACATTCAACAAACTGGACAGCTGCATAAAAACGGCCAGACATTACAGTTAACAGAACTGTTTGTCCCGCCTCAGCTAACTTATGATTGGACTGCTGCAGAGAAAATACAGGTCTTTGATTGGTTGATCGTATCACCGGTCTGATTTTAGGAAAACTTTAACTGCAGCTGCCCACCCCTCACCTGTAATGCACAGCAACCTATGGAATAGCCAAATAAAGCAATGGGCCACAAGATGGGTGTATGACGTATTTATACAATTAATTTACAGATGTGTGGCAACACACAGCAAAGGTAACAGGCAGGACCCCCCCCCTCCCCTCTTCATCCTTCTCTCAGTCTTCATTTCCATACTTTGATGGTACATGTTGGATGCCAATTTGCCTGTGGCGCAGTGAAGAACACATATAACTGTATATGTAAACACACTACCGCTGTCCATCATATCAATACAGTGATAAAACACATAACTGATCCGCCCATTCGATGTGTGCGGATGGATGGGATGGGGATGGGGGGGGGGGGGGGGGGGGGGACCCAGATATCGTTATTGCAATTTAAGAGTAAACCCTTTCAGCATATCTTCGCCTATGCTGGGGTTGCTGTTGCTTGGTGTGCCTTGCATCATTCACATCCACATGTCGACAGACACGCTGCATGCTACCCACGCTTCCCATTGTTGCCTGTTTGTAGTCAGTGCTGGAATGGTAGTGTGCGCAGAGTTAACACATTTTACAATCCTTATTCTGCCCGTCACAAACCTGGTTTTGTGCTTGGCGCATACCTTCGAATATATCAGGATCACGCATATTGTCGGCCACTCCCCCCATATTGTGCGATGCATACATTTTATTTCTGCACAGCGCAGAATGGATTGTGATGCGCAAAAGGACGTTTTGAATATGGCAACTTGGCACAATTTCGGCACAACGGCCATTTGCGACACACATACCCCTCTGCGCGGTGTGCAAACCGTTTGGATTTCAGGCCATATATGTATGGTAAATTGTGACACACAGGTGCATGACAGAAGGACTAGCAATGGTGCTGTAATATGAATCTATGTCCTAGCATAACTTTGTTGTATGAAATTGCAGATCTTTAGTGGCATAATACAGTCTTTTGCAAGTCTTATTTTAAGCATACACTGCTTAGAAATGCAGCACAACTTAAACTGTTCATTCTATCAAAAACAGAAATATGTCAAATATATCTGATTACAAAATTCAGTCAAACTTGAATTTATTACTTTACAAAAGAAGACACAGTAAACTTCCTGTTTCAAAATGCCACCGAATACACCTGCAACCAATGCAGATATGCAAGATAAACACACATTACACAAGGTAATTACATTACATTGTTTATTAATAATAATAATAATAATAATAATAATAATAATAATAATAATAATAATAATAATAATAATACATGTTATTTAGGATTCAACTTTTTTTTTTTATCAGAGTAACATTCTACTCACAGTTCATCGTTGGATTTAATGTAGCATCAAGTCTGTTCTGCTGCACACAACTCGCTATCCTATTGTTGTCTTCAGATATTAATAAATAAATAAATAAAACACTGCTTTTGAGAATTATTTACTGCAGAATCGCATGTTACACAGCACTAGAGAAATGTTCCCAGTGCTAGAAGGCTTATTCTACAGGGGTTTGTTTTCCAGCAGGACAATGACCCTAAGCATTCTACGAAGTCTACAAAGACATTTCTGGAAAAAAAGGAAGATTACAGTTATGGATTGGCCATCTCAGTTCCCAGACTTGAATTCCATCAGAATGTTGTGGATTGACTTGAAGGCTGCTGTTGCAAAAAGGAAACCAAAGTCAATTGTAGAACTCAAAGCTGTGTGTGTAGAAGAATGGGCAAAAATGTCTCTGTAAATATGCCAGGAACTGGTTTCAAAATACAAAAAAAGACTGTAGCTGTAAAGAACATTAAGGGTGGGCACACAAAATACTAAAATAAGGGTGCCACATATTTTTGAAAAAGTATGAAATTAGTTTTTGTGTGTTATTTTTAATTTTATGCATGTTATGTAATAAAGCTGCCTCTTTGATTTATATATTTCGATAGAACAATTAGAAATTATTGAAATCACTTTCTTTGTGGTTTTCTCATTTCTTGTAACTGCCCAAATACTTTTGACTGTGACTGTATATATACATTATTATCAAAGTGGTGCCTGTAGGCAAATTCGTGCCCGCGAAGCCAGGCCATCATACCCACGGCAGCTGTTCTTAAATTATGGGTTGTGAACACATTTCTAGCGGGTTGTAGCGTGGAAAAATAAATAAAGCTTTAAACACGTTTTTCAGCAAAAGCATCACAGCAGTCTGTTGACAGTGCTGTTCACTTATGCTGTGCCTGTATGTACTTTTTTTTTTTTTCCTGAAGGGCCTCTGCAATACAATCAACCAATTGAATATCTGCATTTTCTCTGTGGTAACCCAATCATAAGTTAGCTGGGTGGGACATAAACTGTCTGTTTCAGTTGCAGGTACTGTCAGTAAGTGTAACTAATAGGAGAGTCAAATATCTGCCAAGTTTTAAGCAGCTGTCCAATCATAAGCAAGCAGAGGCTGTTCACGGTATTCTGCATGAAAATTATTGGCGAGTGAAGCCAATGGGAAAGTAAAAGATCTGACAGCTGTCCAATAAATCATGAACAGAGACGGGGTGTTAATATACCGGGTAAGCACTTAATTTCACAGAGTCTTATTGAGAAAAATAATACATTTCAGTATCTATAATTTAATTCTCTATCTCTCTATATTTTTTAGTTTCACCAGACAAGGGAAACATCATAGAAGATTTAGTTAAGAATCCACTTTCTCTGAATAATTGTACTGGAGATGAGCAATCTTTAAAATCTTTAAGTGTTGACAAATTTGCCAAACTGAAACAAAGCGAGACACCATCTATCCTCTTTTATTTTTGTTTATTTGTTATTATCTGTGTAAATGTGCTATTTAAAAATATTTCCATTGCGTATTTTATATAAATTATGTAAAGAATAAGCGCAGCACGCACAGTTACTGCCTGAGACTTGGCCTTATCAGAGTGAGCCAAGAATAACTCCCACTAAAACTCTTATATATATATATGGCTGTAAAATAAGAACATATGCAATAGTGCCCGTAAACAGCCAAGTAAGATTAATTTATGCCCGTGTCCAAGTTACTTTGAGGACCACTGGTATAGAATGTAGCTGAGATACAATGGTGTGCAAAGCCCTACGTGGGACAGATGAGAAGGTCTGAAAGGAAGAGAGATGGGGAGGAGGATGAAGCACACAAATAAGTCTGACAGGACAAATCACTACAGGTAAGTTTAAGCAACGTAGTGTTGTACCATTATAGAATATAAGCATCATTGAAGGAATCCTACAGGGACATACAGCAATACAACAAGATTATGCCAGCAAAGAAGCTTGTATACTCAATTATACATTTCAGCAAGACAAAGATCCAAAGTTCACCTTCCAAAAAAAAAAAAAAAAAATCTAATTACTTAAATACCTGCCCCAGGTAACAGACTCCAACTCTATTGAGTAGCTTTAAAGATAAAGTTAACAAGTGGCGCCCAGCATCAGTTTCTGACTTAAAAGACAAGGTGAAAGAATGGAAGACCAAACATGTATCTATTTCCTAGTCTGAGGGAGTAATTATACTGGTTCAACGGTATAAAGTAAATGTAAAAAAAAAAATCCATCTAAGGGCTGTTTTAGATGTTAAACAAGGTCATACAAAATATTTGAAATGGTACAATGTGCAAATGCCATTTTGTATAGTTAGATTTTCTTTTCCATACTAAATCAACAAATAATAAAATCAAAACAGTGAAAGTTACACTTCCACTATATGTGGAAGAAGAAAACCTCCATGCAATTATGTTATAAACTTACTGGTTGAACACTTTTTTAAGTCAATGATCACTTCATACACGCTATGAAAAACAGCATCAACCTCAACTTAACAAGAAAACCAAGATGTAAACCTTTGTTAAAAACAACACACAAAAGAAAGTGATTGGAGTTAATGCTAATGATATTGGTTCCTTGACCTAAATAGTCCAGACTCACCTTCCACTACTTGCTCTGCAAGTCTTTCTCCTCCACCTTCCTACCGCCTCTGCAACTGTATCAACCTACTGAGGGTCACTGGTCCACCATCACCTGGCATTGGTGACCTTAAATGAGGGTGGCTCCTATCGGTCCAGAAGGTGAGATCCTGGGCCAAACAGTCAGTCATTATAATGCTGAACTTTGTTCTTTGAACCAAATTTTATGGTCAGATGAATCCAGAATATAACTTTTTTTTTCACTAAGAAAGCTACAATATGTTTGAAGAGAGGAGAAGAATTTAAAGAAAAGTTCATCATGTCCAGTGTTAAAAATGGTGGAAGTTGGGATGGTATGGGCTTGTTTTTCTTCCTCAGGCACTGGTGACCTGTGTATTGTAGAAGGATCAATGAGTGCTGCAAAATATCAATACATTTTGAACTCTCATTTTTTACCCAGTGTTAGAAGGCTTATTGGACAGAAGTTTGTATTCCAGCAGGATAATGACCCTAAGCATTCTGTGAAGTCTACAAAGGAATTTCTGAAAAAAGGAAGATTACGATTATGGATTGGTCATCTCAGTCCCCAGACTTGAATCCCATCAAGATAAAGGACCTTTTCTCCTGATAAATACTATTAATATGTGTTGCTGATTTTAGTTGCTTTCCTCTATGTCTCTGTCTAAAAGTTTTGGGGGCTAAATCAGCTAAACAAGCCCAGATGCCTGGTAGAGAGGTCTTGGCATAAGAAGGTTAAGGTTCCATGCTAAAATCACAAGGGTTAAGTCTTTAGGAGACTTCCTTGGTTAACTGGCGAGTAACTAGTTGGGCTGATTGGTAATTGCATAAAAACTGTGAGAGAGAAAGAGAAGCAGGCAAAGCAGAAGTGTTCCTTAGAAGTTGTGGGAGTTACATAGGAGTTGGTCAAGTTGTTTGATTGAAAATGACTCTGCTTCCTGGGTTTAAGTGTTATTATCTTAATTTGTGTTCCCCCTGTTCTGCCACTACAATCTGTTATTTTTCTGTTTTTATTGTTTGGTTTGTTTGTTTTCCTTGCCCTGATAATAAAGGTGCAAGAAAGATAGCACGTTTGTGTTTTTAATTGTATTTATTAAACAGTAAAAGCTGAATGTGATGATTAAATCCTGTATGAGTATCATGGGAGATGTAGTATTGAAAAGACATTCCACATGTTCTCATTCAAGAGGCCAAATACTGAGTTCAGTTAAATGTATTGCCTATCATTTGCCTCTTGAAAGCATGTCTCTACAGATACCATCTGTGTAGGATTGGGAGGTGGTCAGATATGCGCTCAAAACCAGAATTAACATCACTTTCTAGTAATGGAGGCATATGTGAAAGTGTGGTCAGTTCAATTGTCGTGCATCACCAGCAGCATGGCACATGGCAGACTTACACACACTTACAAAATGCAGTAGCAGTGCATACAGTACAGCAAAATAATTGTAAGTAAGAAATATTTCAGAAATAATTGTTGACCAGTATGTCTAATGAAAATATCACTCTCGTCATTACAGTACAAATGAGAAGCATTATTGTGAATTACTAAACTCATTATGCAAACCGCAATGCAAACAACAAGGCTAATTACATTTTTTTTTTTTTTTTTATTGTTTCAGTTCTAAAAAAAAGATTAAATAATTGTTAATAAGTTTTCCATTCTGTTTCTAATTCTCTTTAAATAGGATATCCTGTAATTGAGGGTTGTGATGCATTTTATGCATTGTGTTGGTTGGGATCTGAAAAATAATCTAAAGTCATTTATCTTAACGATTTTCACACACAACACACATTAAAACAAAGGGCATAGATCTGTCTACAATTCTATTGCAGGAAAAAGGTATGATCTTAACTAATGGGTTTGGTGATGTGATATGCAGTGTGAAAATGTCTATTGCTGTGAGATATTATCTTGTAATCTGAAGGTCAGACACTTGACTTTGTTTCCTTCCTGTTCAGTCGGGTATAAAAGAGCAGTGCCCCATACAAATATATATATATATATATTATATATATATATATATATATATATATATATATATATATATATATATATATTTTTTTGTACATCCTTATCTTTAAGAAACGTCGGTTGCAACCCTTTATTAAATTATTTACAGACTTTTTTTTTTTTTTTTTACACTTTTGTTTTTTCCCCTGACCTCAAATATGCATAGCATTTTTGACCACTTGCTGCTGTATATAGTATCAAGATAACATATATTTGTTTAACTGATTGTTTAACTGATTGTAAAACTTTGAGAAAAACAGGTATCTAGAATGCACTTTTCAAAAGAGTTTTTAAGCAAATTGCAGTTGGTGGAGTAGCAGTGGTCTGGGCATGTATACAGCTCACATAATGGGATAACGTTACAGACACAGCACAGCCATAGCCAAATTATAACCATTATATGCGCATTTCATTAACTGAAATAGATATCCTCAAAATGTTCAAAAAGCATGCCACCCATGATGATAATAAGATTTATTAGAATCTGTTATTAATATTTCTCAGAGTATGTCTTTGAAACTAAATATCCAAGTATCTTTTACCACATAGCAGTCATAACTGTTCCCTCAGGAATATTCTGTCTCACTTGTAAAAGGTATTCACACTGTTTTTTTTTTTTTTGGGTGGGATTTGAGTTTCCACATTAGTTCTCCCAGTAAACACAGTGCCATAAGGATTGCAATGTTTGAATTTTTGCTGATCCACAGGGAGTACTGTATTGTCCTTTGCACTCCCACTGAGTTAGGCAGACTAAAATTAGTTTGCTTTATCTAGCTTAGGCTGATAAGCAACATTTATTTACCCGTTCTGTATAAGTATTTTAAAATGTAACAAGAGAAGGGGACAGTTTTTTGAGATTTCATGTGAAGGCTCTCATGATATTTCACATGTTTTAGAGCTGTGTTAGGCCTGTATTAACATCAGCATTTCAGATCTACAGACGAAGGTCTTCTTGCTTTAAATCTGAGCAAGCTGTCCCCTCAGTAAGAGCCCTAGAATATTCTGCCTTAAACCCATCGCTTGTAAGGGCTTTCTAATGAACTAAGACAACGCAATAAAACATTAAGAAAGCAAACTACAGATATGAATTGACTATTTTGAGCATAGGCTGTCCTCTTGTCAGTAGCTCCTTCAATGCCAAACGTCTGCACACATAGTTGAACATTGACCTAAATTCCATACCAGTGTTATAACACACGTTGTATCAGTATAAATATATTCTGCCAATAGATGGAAGTTTATGAGGCAGCTGTTAGGAGAATTCATTTTATTTGGCTTAGGTTTGCCCTTCTGTCCCAATAAATATTGTTGCCCCTCAATGTGCTGCAGAAATGGTGGAGGGGAGTTATTTAACATTTGAGTATAGCTGAATCCCTGAAGGCCACAAAATATATATATATATATATATATATATATATATATATATATATATATATATATATATATATATATATATATATATAATATATCTATATATATATATATAATATATATATATATATTAATATATATATATATATATATATATTATATGATGTATATGTTCTGCTTTTACAATTTTTCATTAATGAATGAAATCTGAACTTGCATGCAATATTACTATTACCATTACCTTTTGAATCTATTTTTAGCCAATGGTTTCCAATGTGATCATAATGCTTGGTTGGCAAAACCCAGCAAAATTAAGGCTTGCACATGTCTTGTTTGAGAATGCAGGCATATTTGACCTTCAATAAGCATCCTTAATTTTGTTTTTGTTCCTTTGTTCCTTGACTTTCATGATTAGCTTAATACGTTCCAATACAAATATATGTTTTCCATGGAAATTCTGAGTCATGCCATCTCGGCTTTTTGAATGTGAATGGCAACAATATGCTTTTTGCATCTGTCAAATAGTTTTATCACATTTAAAAAATCAAAACAAAAGCTACCTGATACTACAGAGCAATGATTCAGAACACCCTTCACTGTTTATATTTCTTTTCTTTCTTTTTCTTTATTTCTTCTTGTTCGCTAGCATTCTTTGAAAACTGGAAATCTGCCATCCAGCTGCAACTCTGTTAATGCAGAACATTTCTCCTTGATTGAAGATATCAGTGAATGGCCTGTATGTAATATGTAATAAGATGTAATTAGGTTTATGTGGTTACCGCTAAGTTTTTAAATTTTTACAGTACACAAACAGTATCTACTTTATAAGGTAAACTATAGCCTGGAGTTTACACAGGTCACTTGGATTTTGGTAGATTGCTCAAAGCCTCTAGCTGATGATTTTTTTGCTCCATCAAAGAGATGACTTTAGTAAAAAAATAGCATGCTATATTTTGTATATGTAACTGGCAGATGTACCGGTATATTCACTCATTCCTTTAAAAAAGTGACCGTTCATTAAGGCATAGCTAAATAAGTACATTTCACATAATGATTGTCTTAAGATGGCTGTTGATATCATACAATGTTCCCATGGCAGTTCTCTATAAAAGCATCTTTGCTGTTTTGGAAAATTTGTCAAGCCAAAATTGTGTTAATGTTTGTGTAACAGGGCGAGGCGACCTGTATATGATTGTTTCTTTATTTTTAGAACAGGGTCTCCCTCTCTGCCCCTATGTCTCTCATTTGTGTTATTTTGCATTTGTGTTTTATGATTTATGTATTTTTATATAAATGGGGCCTGTTTAATTGTGAGGTTGATGCAAATTTCGTATAAAGTAAACAGCAATTAGCTTTCTATTGTCCTCTGACTAGGGAGCGTGTGTGTGAGTTCTGTGGTGTCTTGCATACATACTGAGAGCCATAACCTTGCAATTCCTTAGTTTTGAGAGAATAATCTGCAAACACATACGGTATCTGCTTCTTCCTCTGGCTGGAATTCGCATTGCTGTTTGAATCTGCATTGAAATAGATAAGTGGATTGTAGTTTATTTGTTAGAATCGTTGCTTGCTTAGGTAAGTAGCCTGCACTTAAATAAAAAAAAAGGAATTAAGTTATCCAAACTGTGTTTGGGGCATGTTTAATTTGTGAGGTTAATGAAAATTTAGTGTTAAGTATATGGCTCCAGGCCGACAGGATAGTATAAATTTGCAAGCAGTGTCTTAGAACGCCAGCCGTTCTAAGCGCCAGCTGTCTAAGGGCCACGTGACCAAGGGCAGCCTAAGCTGTGGCAGTCTAAGGGCTACACGACCAAGGACATTCTGAGCTGTGGCAGTGTAAGGGCCACAAGTCCAAGGGCAGTCTGAGCTGTGGCAGTCCGAGCAAGGACAGATGGAGTGAGGATCTTTTCCAAATTCATCCCAATGGCTACTAGAGGCCTCATTCCTACTTTGCCGTCTAACATCTGGATCCTCTGGACAAAGCGGGCTCACTTGTTCTCCACTCCCAAAATGAACACTGCTGCACATACCCATATTAACTTCTTCTCCCCCTACGTTGCATGCTACAAACTTGAAAATCTCCTTTTTTCAATTCTCGCTCTCTGACTGATGAATCTGTTTCACAGCGAACTTATAATCAATACCAATCTGAATCTTCTCTAGCTGAAATCTGGGAATCTGTAAACGACATGCACTCGCTGCATCTAGCCACCCCAAAGGGCTATTCCTGCTTTGATAAACTTTGCCTCACTGGTCCGAGGCGGGGGCACTGCTGTTATTGGAAATTCTGTGCTCACTTCCTCAGTTCTTTCTTTGCCTGTCTTTTCTTCATTTGAAAATCTTGTCGTCAAGCTCTTCTCTCCCATGTCCCTTACAATTGCTGTTATCTACCGTCCACCTAAGAACAACTCTTCTTTTATTGCCAAGTTTTCAGAATTCCTCTCCCTCGTCTGACTCTACTCTATGGTAACTTCAACATGTTGACTGGCCTTCCTCCCCACTAGTGACCGACCTCAACACACTTCTGGACTCTCTTGGACTTTCTCAATCTGTCAACGTCCCCACTCACACCCGAGGATACACCCTGGATCTGCTCTTCACCAGGGGCCTTGATGTCCACAATCTCTCTGTCTCAGAAGTCTCTCTCTGACCATTTCTTAATCACTGCTAATATTAATCTCTCTGCTCCTTCCTCCACTATTGATACTGTTGTCTCCTTCCATCCCAAGAATTTGCTGAATCTTCTGAAACTCTCAGAATGTGTCTGCATGCCCTCTAACTGGTACTCTCCCATTCTCTGTTGATGATGTGGTGACCCCCTACAATGCCACCCTTACTCATATCATTGACACTGTTGCCCTGCTTACAGCCAGAACCATCAAGAAAGATCAAAACTGCTCATGGTACACCCTCGAACTTCGACTGCTTAAATCTGCCTGCCACAAGGTCGAGCGCAAGTGGAGGTCATCTGGACTAACGGTTCACAGAGAGATCTGGACCGACCATCTCGCAAGCTATAGGCGTATGCTTGCTGCGGCTAGGGTGAAATACTTCTCTGAAAACATAACTATGGGGGATGGTAAACCCAATGTTCTCTTTAAGACCATTGACCAAATCCTACATCCAGCTACCGACAGATCCAACTCCTGTCCATTCTCCTTTTTCTCTGTGTTTCTGATCTTGCTCCCTCCATTATGCACACTCCATGCTCAACTAGATTTGGTCAGTCGTTTGACCCAGGACAATCTAAAATCAGCTCAGCGCCAGCAACAGCAGCATTGCAGCCAAAATGCACGTATTCTGACCTTTTGACCAGGAGACAAGATAATGCTGTTTCTTCCCACATCAGAATCCAAACTGTATGCTAAATGGGAGGGGTCATATGAGGTGATTCAGGCTATATATATTATGAAATTCGGCAGCCTGATCGCCATAATGAGTGGGAAATTTACCATATACTTTATTGAAGCTGTGGCAGGCAAGTGAGGCCTTATTTATAGCCCCAGACGAGGAAGATGATGATTTTGGACCCTGTATTGAAACCCATAGCACTCAGAACATTCCGATGGGGGAACAATTACTTTCAGATCATCAGAGAAATCTGCGTAAGTTAATTGAGGAGTTCAAGGATGTTTTTTCTTAAGTGGTTGGCAGAACTAACCTTGTTGAATATGACATTATCACTCCACCAGGTCCCAAAGTTCGAGAGAGACCTTACCGGATCCTGAAAAGTCGACAAAGTGGTATTAACAAAGAGGTGCAGGCGATGCTCAAACTTGGGGTGATTGAGCCTTCCAGGAGCAGGTGGTGCAGTCCAATTGTGATAGTCGCCAAAAAGGACGGCACCAATTGCTTCTGCATTGATTTCCGTAAGGTAAACGCTATTGCCAAGTTCAATGCCTACCCCATGGCTCAGGGCAACGAGTTCCTCCACAGACTGGGAATGGCAAAGTTCATCTCGATGTTGGACTTGACAAAGGTCATACTGGCAGATCCCCTTAACCCACAGATCATGTGAGAAAACATTTGGGCTACATGGTGCACCTGCTGCCTTTCAGAGACAAATGGACCAGGTCTTATGCCCACATCATGAGTATGCAGCAGCATATGTTGATGATGTTGTGATTTACAGCTCCACCTGGTGAGACCATCTTTGCCAATGTAGAAACACAATATTTGGGATTCATTATGAGACATTAGCAGCTCAAACCCGTCACTACCAAATTCCAGACTTTGATGGACGTGACAATCCCAGAAACCAAGTCCCAGGTGAGGTCTTTCTTGGGGGCGGCCGGTAATTACCGACAATTTATCCTTGAGTATGCCACAGTGGTCAAAACTATAATAAACCTCACTAAGAAAAGTGCACCAAAATCAATTAAATGGACAGGAGAATGTCAGAGCGCATTTGATACCATTAAGCAACGACTTTGCCAAGGCCCTACCCTTATCACACCAGATTTTGATAAGGAATTCATCCTCCACACCGACATTTAGGATGTTGGTCTGGGGACAGTCTTGTCCCAGCAGGAGTAGACTGTCCCGTAAACGTCGGTGTGGAGGATGAATGATGACATTCATTCAATCTCATCACTGACCACGCCCCATTCAAATGTTTAAGGATGATGAAGGATAGCAACGCCTGAATAACTCAATGTTATCTGCTGCTGCAACCCTTCCTGTATTTTATGGCACACCGTGCAGGGATAGATCACCAAAATGTGGATTACTTTTCCTGGGAGTGGAGTGTAATGGGGAAAATAGATTCAGCTGAGAGTTCCTTTGGCTCTACTCTGAGTGGTGGGATATGTGACAGAGAGCGAATGAATCCTAGTCAACAATCTCCATCATGACCTGTGAGGTCACCATATAATAGGAACAGTGTGCCTTGTACTGGACAGTTTGACAGTTCATCCCAGGGTCAGTCAGAAGCAGGCCATCAAGGAAAGGGGCGGAGTCACAATACCATAAGTCATTGCCCTAGTACGGTAAGCAATGTGTCAGTCATGGATTGGAGGAGATGTGATTGAACTAGCTACGGGAGGAGGCGTGACTAAAGGTATTTCAGGGGATGTGACGTTGCAATCTGTTCCTTTGTTTTGGCTCTTGCAAGTACCTGTAAAGGAAACCATGTAAAACAAAACCATAAATGTTTGTGTTTGTTTTGTTAACCACTGTTTATTTCTATTTAGTAGATGGCTAATAACTGGGAGCTGTCGCTGTTCCAGCCAGCATTAAACCCAGATTCCAAATACTGTACTAGTCACCAATAATTGTGTATTCACCTCCAGCATTGGAGCACCGTGAAAAAGGACGTGGAGCCATGCTTGTATAATTGTATTATTATTTTGGGACTGAAACCCTGTTTTGTTTATATGTGCAATTACACATTGCTGTGTAGTTAACTTCATTATTGTTTGACAATGCCAACCTTGACAACAAGTAAAATAACTGTTTGGACCGTGAATATTGTTTTATTGTCGTTGTTTGAGCACTGTGTCACTACACCTGCACACTACTAACCACTTTACCACAGGTATATCTTTAAAATATGTACTATTCTCTACCCCATCATGGATTTTTTTCAGCACAGTGTATGACTGTCCTTTACACTAATTATTTTAAACAAAATTAATATTTCATTGAACTGTGCAGTAGTATTGTTATCCAGATGGTCATTTTACAATGTGGGCTGATATTATTTTTGTTATTGATTGATTTTTTCTCTTAGACTGTTATTGGCACAGGGGACATAACTTAACAGACCAATTTAGTGTGTCCTAAAAATGTTTCGGAGATGCTGGCATATTGAATAACTGGTGATTAACTAAACAAGGCCCACGTGTGGTGTAAGTTACAAACTTTTGAACTTATAATAAAGCTCTAACACTTGACCCTACAGCTCTGAAGTCTTCACTTTATTCATAATGAAGGGGGGTTCAGTTTTCCATTACACAACTTTCCAGTGGTAATACTGCCTATTACTGTTATGCAATGTGTAGAGGTCACTAGTTGGATGAGAACCCATCCGAATAAGTAAATGAATGAAACTATATCAAACATGGAAACAAAAAGTTTATCTTCCCTTAGGATTGTCTTTTTTGTTGAAGGCTTAATCTTATTTGTAAACAGTATGAATACCAGTAATTCCTTTTGAATTTAATTCAAAGAAAAATCTTATGAGATTTAGACAAGGCTCAAAGCAGCTGTTCTTTCTGGAAACATTGGAATTACTGGATCTCTCAAAGATGTCCCGTGGAGAAACATTCGTTAAGGTGACCAGTAAACTTTGGGATGATAACGTTTCGTATCGCTCCTACGATTGTTTGTTATGTTCAGAACGACAGATTTTTGTGCGGTTAGTTTGAAAAATCCTGGTGTAGTGACCAATTGTCAAGAACAAAAAAACACACATATATAGTTTCCTCGCTATTGCTGATTTATATATATATATATATATATATATATATATATATATATATATATATATATATATATATATATATATATATATATATATGCCTTCTAGTTTTCAGTTTTTATTTTCCATCTCTCTCCCTCCCTTCAAACCTTAATTAATAGTTGTTAAGCCTTAACTGAATACTAGATTGTTTAAATTAGAGACACTTGACTAGAAACTAATGCAGTGGGAATTAATAAGCTGAATTTGGCGATTAGAGCCAGAACGAAATGCAGGTTCAGACAGAATCAGGTGAGATCAATGCACGTCATTTGTTAATTCAATCAAGATATGAGGGTAGAAAAAAATAACTTCCTTTGGTAATTCGTGTTTGGTTAAGAAAGTGAATCCGCTCAAAATATGTTTAAAGGGACATTATGTGATCAAAAATAAAAACCCCAAACCAGAAGCTCTAGATATATATGTACATAGGATAAATGTTCATCTTAAAGTTTTGTTCAAGAACCTGGGCCAGTGTCAATCCCTTTATTACTTCTAGTATTTCAACCAGGGGAAAGGTTGCTGACATGCACTGCTCTAATGCAAAGAGCTGGAGTGGTTAAAGTGCACCTGTTTTTTTTTTTTTTTTTTACTGTATCCTAGACGTGATGGGGTAGATCTTCAAAGGTTACTAAATTTTAGTTAAACGTCTAAAGTTACACGTCTTCTTAGACGGCTACATTTTCGTCGAGATTTTCAAAAATTATTTGAATGAATGACGTTCCTCGACGTCTAAGTTTACTATTCGTGGCATCGACGCCCAGCCTCTCTCACTTGTTAGCATCGGAGTTAGACGTCAAGAGAAGGGAGTGATTTTCAAATACTTAGACATTAGTCAGCTAGCCATCTATGTAAAATACTTTTGCATATTACAATGTATGCAGATCAACGGTTAAGTGATGCGTTTCGTCGAGGTTTTAAACCTTGTAACTCAAAGTGCAGTGCCCACCTCTCCCGCTGCAGAAGGAAAGGGAGCTGACAAACCCACTACAGTCAAAATAAACGCGTCAGATGAATTCTTTGCCCAAAAGGCAGCCAGATGCAGCCTCAGAAAAATGAAAAAAGAAAGAAAAGTAAATAAGGAATTTGTTATTCATTTAGTAATGACTGTGTTAATTGAGACAAGTTTGTTTTGTTATTAGATAAATATCTCACCTGTTCATTTATGATACTCTCCATGTATTTAATCTCATACCTTATTAGTTTGACCAGTTAAATAGGTCTCTCTGCCCACAAACCCCTGTCGTTTCTTTGTTTGGTCCTCCTCTTCCCTGCCTCCACCCTGCAGCATGTCTTGTCTAGGGGAAAGGTGGCCCCAAGTGCCACTTGTCCTGCCCGCTGGCCGAGCCATTCTTAATCACTGTATTGCATTCATCTCAACTCGGCCAGCATAGGGGCGGCTATCGAGCTCCAACGGATAAGGCCATGGGCCAATTGTAATGTGAATGTATTATGTATCTGTCGCCTCTGAAAATCTACCCTGATAATTCTAACATGTCTCACTGGCACTGACTGCAAAATCCTCTCCAAGACCTACTGTCTCGTTGTTTGTTATTTTGTCCTATTCCTAGTCATAGCTCCAGCTCAGCACCACACAGAGGATAATAACTGACCACAGCCAGATATGTGGCTAATAAATAATCATCTGCTAAAATTATCTCATTCTAACAAATTTCATACACCTAAATTAGTAATACATTTTAATTATTTTCATTGGACAAATGTATCTATATGACCTAAAGAAAAGGTCAAGTAATATAACACAGTTACTTTACTATAAAAAATAAATACATATAAAAAAACCCTGCATGATTTGCATTATCAGAATATTCAATCTCCTGCCTTCCCCCATACCAGTACTACTCCATTCCAGTACAACTTTTTCACCCTATAATGAGATCAGATTTTTTTTTTCTGACTACACATTGTTTACATTTTCTTGATTTGTCAACCGAACCAAATAAGTTCTTGAAAATCCGTTATTTTAGCCATCTGGTCTAGTTTTATTGTTTCTTTTAGAAAAATACAGGGACAAATGATTAAAAGATTGGGTCCACTGGCTTGAAACGAATGCATTCATACTAAAATACATTCCTTAGATTTTAATCAACAGTTTCAGTGTTGGAGAAGAGAGTTACTAAAAGCAAGGAATGGCCATGACTAATTAAGCTTAAAATGTAAAGTGCAGGATGTAACGGTAAGCTGTTTAAGTGTTTTTTTTTTTTTTAAATTAAAACTAATTTTTAAAATTTTAAAATTTCAAGTGGAAATGTATTACATATTTCCTTGATCAGCTAATGCAGCTAATGCAGGGGTAACATTTTCATTTTCTCTTGCAACAGTCATTTAAACAGCACCTTACTGTTAAATTCCAATAATATAATTTTTTAGCAATACAGCTGATAATTAAATAAATATAAGAACTGAGGCTTCAAATAATACAAGTTACTGTAACATTAGCTAGTAATTTTCTTTTCAAACACCCCACAATTATTTTTCTGAACTGTATATTAGGCCACATAACAACCACCTGCCCAGGAAATTGCAGGCCGTAAGGTCCCTGCACACCAGACATGATGTGATAAAATTTAAAGACCCTTACTGTTGATAAGTATCTTTCACACCACAGCTGACACGACAGGCGACGTAGGGGGCAACACAAAATAAAGGACTCAATCCTATTTTTTGCACAACAACTCATAATTTCCATATCATGTTGACGAATATGAATCAGTCTTGATCATAATTTAGTCACTAGCAATTTTAATAGTTTTATAGATCTGTGTCTTTTGAGTCCCAACCCTCACCATTCATTTCGTCCATTTACATTTTCTAAATTGGCATAGCAAAATAAATTTTGATGGGTTTGAACAACTAGAATACCAGACCTTGGGCACATATCCAAAATACATACCCCTTCACGGTCATGTAGCTCAATGGTTTTTACTCATGGGGTTTCTTGCATACAGAAATAGGACGAGTGTATATTCAACAAATATGAGCCATTACTTTTCTTATGCAACTAACTGAAATTCTATTGTCAGTTCAGACCACACCCTTTCCTTCAAGTCTTCATGACTTGATCATTTTTACTTTGGCCAAACCAACAAGCTTTTGTAAAATCAATTGGCTCGCTTATTCTATTAGGCAAAAATACATCTGCTAAATTAATAACAACAGAACATTACTTGTGGACACACCTTGCTAAAATAAGAGAGACATGACAATATCATCAGGCACTACATTATAGTTCAACATTTTAAAATAAAATATATGGGTGTTTGTCAAGCTTTCTAAACCATAAAATAGAAGTTGTGCCACTTTTAGTGGCACTGGTGCGATACAAATTGTACACTGTGCTTTTCGTTGTTTATTTTCTACTGTTATTTTTGGGATGATGTAGAATCTTGTGGGTGCTTCACTGAATGCCTGCTTGTGCCTCAAGAGATTAAATGTCATAAACCCATATGATATCTTTTGACAAATCAGAACAATCATGACTTTGATCAATTATCAATGACTTTGCTAATCTGTTATTTTATTGGAGTAGTCTAGAAGAGGCACCTCCCACTTACACACAGACAACGTGACCATCTTTATACATGTGTATTTATGGTTAAGTCATACAGTCTGTTGCAATTAAGAACTGTTTCTCAATCAGTTTATTCTAAGAAAGACATTTTTTTAAATAAATAAAATAATATTTCCTATAATAATATAACTGCAGTGCACAAAATTGAAGGCATATGAAAGAAAAGGTTTTTTAAAAATGTACACAAAAGGTTTAAAAGATTAAAAAAATATTTTATTTTCAGGTCGTTTTACAAAGAAAAGTAAACACAGTACAGTAAACTTGTAAATACATTCATTCTGAAACAGAGATTATAGGCATTAAATCTTCATTCAACATTCATGAACATTTTACATGTACCTCTAAAGGAATAGTCTACTGCATTATCTGCAAGAAATGCAACAAATTGTATATTGGGGAAACTTAAAGGCATTTAGCAGACCAGTTTGTAGAACATTTAAGAAGCATTTGCATTAATACCACTGCATTTCCAGTAGCCCATCACTTAAACAGTGATGATCACACTGCTGAAGACATTAGTCTGTGTGATCAATCAATGCTATGGAACAAATGTTGCTCGGAAAGAAAAGGAACAAGAGTTTATCTTCAAACTGGGAACTTTGGAACCTCTGGGAATAATCATGACACCACCCACAGAATTTTTGTATAATTGCAATTCTTGAACAACAACAAATTTACTGCCCTGTGTTTACTTTTCTTTTTAAGCAGCTGAAGGGCTTTTGCCAGAAACGTCCTGAAAATAAAATATTTTTTAATCTTTTAAACTTTTTTTTGTGTACATTTTTTGAAAACATTTTATTTCATATGCCTGTACGTGTGTGTGGCAGAGCAGAGCCCTGCTTGTAAATGATATTTGGTTTGTGTGAGAATGTGGCTGTTCCCAAATTAGATTGATGCTATTTGGGATATAAAAAGGGATCTAGAAGCTCCATTAGAGTGTGTATTGGAAAGGAGTGAGTTGAGTCTTGCTGGGTGCTGTATAAAGTTGTTTTTGGTCTGAGAAGACGAATGCCCATTTTTGTTTTGTGTTTGAGACTTGTTTTTGTTTGATCTTTTTATTTTGCTCTGTGAGCAGTGTTTTTTATTTTGTTTTGTTTAATAAATGCACGCCCCAGCGCTATTAATACAAATATTCACTTACAGAAATGTTTATAAAAGAGGTTCTAATGACAAATGGTTATTAGAAGCTGAAAAGAAAGTGAACTAGAACTGAATGACTCCACAAAAGATCACCACAACCACCTCTAATCTATTGCGCTACTTATACTCCTGAAATTGAATAGACCAAACAGACGATTTCAAAACATTGGTACATTTTTGTGGCAAAGTGGTTGAGTGAATAGAGGTGCAGGAGTGATGCAGTACGTGATTAAAAAGACACAGAGTTAGAATCCAGTTGGAAACAGATTTTATTATATCCAGGTCTGGCGACCAAATAATAAGACCCCGGGAATACACAACGTGTATTGTACGGAGTAAATAACAACGGGTTACAATCCCAAATAATAAACGCAATATCTGCCCCACAATAATACCAACATTCACCAGTCCAGATGCGTGCAGTAGTGCTTGTTGTGGGTGATACAGTTTATTAGTGACAGTTGGTGTGCTGCTGTTCCCGCTTTGCGCTGGCCCATGGCAATAACTCCGGAATTGTGTTAGCCGTTTTGTAATTCACAAACAAGACAAATTACAAACAAACAAACAAAACACTCACTATACTGTTATTTCACAGGGTCTCTTACAGTCCTTCTAGGTTCAAAACACAAACCAAAACAAAGGAACAGATTGTATTTCTCCGTCCCCTTTTATGCCGTTACACATGACCCCTTGGTAAACAAGTGAAACCACCTCTCCAATCAGCGGCTGTCATTTTGTTACCCTTCCAGGTCAATGCATTAATGCAATGGAGTCCTGCCTCCTTTCTAGCTGGCTGACTTCCTTTGAACCCTGGGAAAGAACTATGATGCCAGCCCATCTACGGAACTCTGTTCTCACTACTTAGCGTCCTCACAGGTCGGGAGGGAGATTTACTACTACTAAGAATCATTGTATTTCTGTCACAATTTTATAATCTTATCCTCATATCACAGATGTTTATCAAGAGACCCCTCTTTTTACTTATAAAAGAGCTGTCACTAGCAGGTATTTAAAGATGCAGAAACTGTGTTCAATGCCAATATACTCGGAATACAACACTTGTTAATCACCCTACAAATAAATAAATAAAATGAATTCATAGTTTCATTAATTGTCATACAACTAATGTGATTTATATGATAAGCTGTCTTTGGAAAAGCCTACATTGGTGAAACTGAACTGAGCTTAAAAGAACGAATCACAGAACACAGAAACACAATTCATTGGCAAGCTTAGAAAAGCCCTGTGTCTAGACATTTTTTTTAGAGCTGGGGCATCATATCTCCAGTTTTAGATATGCAGGGATTGAAAAAATTTTATTAAGACCTAGAGGGGTTGATATAAATTGGATTAGAAAATGTTGCAAACTTTTTTGGATTCACAATTGTCAAAGTTTAAAACCAAAAGATTGAAATAAAGATTGTAGCTTTTATTTTATTTTGTGTAATTACCCTTAATCATGCAACTCTCTCTAACATAAGTGAATGTTCTGTAATGATTAACTGACAGTTTATCTTTAATTGTATATCTTTATTAATTAATTACACATATTTTGCACACAGAAATGTTCTAATTTCTAGGAAAGCAGTACAACTGGGAATGGGAAGTTTGTTGCCGGATACACTCAAACTTCTTGCTCACTAAATATCTTGGTATCCCTGAATAGATAAATATGCTCGATTTTAATTAACAATTGGACTCGTAATGTCAGAGGTGCTCTAAATGTGACATAATATAATATAACAATGCTGAATGACCGGGTGGAGCATTTGTTCTCCGTTTAACAAAAAAAAAAAAAAAAAAAAAAAAAAAACTATTTTCCTGAGTGGTGACTGCCAAGACTGATACAATAGTCAATGTAGTGTTGCCCTTGGCAGCCCTTAGCAAGAAACCTACTTTTCAGGGTAAAACGAAAAGACCAATTATTCCGCATTGATAACTTTAATATCACGTTATTCAGTACAGACAGCATGCAAGTTATAAAACGAAGGCTTAATAAAAATGGAAACATACTTTTGTAAATGACTTAAATTGCTGTAATTCACAAAAACAACACAGGCAAAAATCACACTTCCTTTCATGGAATGCTTTAAAGTTTGTTGTTTTTTATTTTACTATGACAAAAAGCTAACAGCATAGTAAAGTTGTACAATATTAGCTGGTTTCACAGACTCTGATTAGGACTAATCTTGGACTACCTAATGTTAATTTAGGTAAAGTAGTCCACGTTTACTGCTAATCAAAGTCTGTGAAACCAGCCCTATATGTTATGCTGCCACATTATGTATTACTCTATTATAAAGATCTATCCTTTGCTCAAAACAACGTAGTACTGCAGTTTGTGTGCTAAAAAAATTGTAACTTATATATAGAAAAAAAGTGCTTTGTTCCGTTGATGGTAAACAGAATAAGGTCATACTGCTTAAAACTCAAACTGGAAATTATTGGTCATACTGCTTGAAACTCAGACATTTACTAATACAGGTTATCATTTAAGAGCAGAGAGGAGTTATTTCTTTTTGGCACAGGGTAAATAAAATACATATAGCAACACCATAGGCAAAACAGCAGTGATGGTCACAGTGGATGGAATGTTCAAGTGAGGCTTGGTGAGAAAGTTGAGTAGCACTGTACCTTGTTTTGTGCAGGACGTTGAATAAAAAGGTGTTCATATGAAAATGACCTTTTCCTTCACTTTATTCATAGGTACATGATTGTAGCATTAACCAATGTATCCCATAATTTCGATAGCATAACAGGAAAGCTATTAATACCTAGACCATGTTAAACCACAAAACTTGTATATCGATTCACCCCTAATTCAGAGTACCACATCTTTTATGGGACAGAATGGAGTTAGACTAATCTTGAACTTTTACCATGCTAATCATATTTTACATAAGCTGCAGGATCCCAATCATTTGTATTCCAAACATTTATATAAAATAGGTTTAATTCTCTTTTTTGGCCAAGTAATGATCCTCTTGACACACTTTGACACATTTTTTTACATAGTTTTTGTTTTTTTAGACTGCTCATATTCTCAAAGATACTGTATACAAGTCTATAAGCTTTGTCCTAAAGGAATACCATAGAAGCATGTTTTAAGAAAGACATAACAAACTATACACTCTTCAGTTGTATGTACAGTGTACTGGGTGCACGCAATACAAAGAATGTGCATTATATTAAAAATATTACGGTATTAATTATATTACTTTTGCCAGTGTGGGTAGTGTATTTATAGGCAATTGTGATTTTTGTTCAAATTATTTCTTCAGTTATAAAAAAAAAGTTAACTACAAAGGGATAGAATAGCTTTTAAGAATGTGCTTACAGTATTTGAGAATGAGGCTGAAACCTTTATTTATAGTACAAATATGTACAAAACCAATTAAAGTAGACAGGAACATTGTTACTATAAAAAGTTGTTTACTTAATTTTAACTTTACAAGACTTTTGTGTTTTGTGTTTTACCCATTGAGATAAACTAACTATATATATCATATATATATATATATATATATATATATATATATATATATATATATATATATATATATATATATATTTATGATCATTAAAAATACTATATTTTGTGTTATCTGCACCAATTACAGTCCGTACAGTTACTCTGTTCAGAATATTCAAAGAAACTGCTGACTCACAAATTACTGTCCAACGCTAAATGATTCATTCAAATGACATTACAGACATTACAGATATAAAATATTCGAGGCTTTGTATTTTGGAATTCTAAAAAGTTTTTTTAAGTTATGAGATGAGATATTTAAAAAAAAAAAAAAAGCCCTATAAATGACATAGTTTAACAAGACACAGTGCAAAAAAAGTGTTAGTGTAAATAATAATTACAATAATTAGATCAGTGTATAGATTTATTTGTTGTAACTAAGTAAAACCAATTATCATCCTATCACAGCCTTGGTAAGGAAGTGTAGGGGAGAGTGTAATGAAAACTAGTACAAATGAGCTCAGAAGTGTGCTTGCAATGCATTATAAAACATTAGTAATTTTGTATACTGTGATTATTTTTACTTCAGAACAGCTAAATCAACATTGTTTTGGTACTTGAATAAATAGAACTTAAACCTTAGGCTGCATTCACACTGGGTCCATTTCAGACTGACTCAGTCTATTTCATTTAGTTTGAAATAATGCATCAGTTTTCTTGCTGTTCACACTTACCTGCAAGCAAAGAGACCAAGTTCATTTGGATGCAAGCCAAAGTTTGTTTTCTTGGTCTTTTTCCAACTTTTTTCAGGACCAAGTTCGTTTGTGTTCATGATGCAGTTTGCTCGTGCGCTCAGTTCATTTACACGGTCTGTGAACCGGATGTTTTCAATGTCGTGCAAGGCATCTTGAAAAATTGATGCACTATATTGCTCTGGTTTTAATAGTATATTGCTGTGGGAGAAAGAACTGTCCAGTTCAGCTTGGATTTTGGTGTCTAATCAAATTTCTATCCGACCTTCAGTTTCTCGCACTGTCCATGTAGTTTAGGGTTACCAGATTTCCAGAGTGAAAAACTGCTTGGACGCTTTTTTTTATTTATTCAACTTACTCACACCATAGCAACTCTGAAGCAGTTAAAATAACAGTATATAATAACACAATCAGAATGTTTTAGTTAACATCAGATCTGTTTATTGCAGATCATAACAACTCTTATTATTTTTCTATTTTGATCGATTCAAAACACATTAACTGTACAAAAAGACAGATTAGAAAAAAAATAGATCCACTATTACCCTTTAAACAAGTGACATACCCATAATCAGAATTATTAAACAAATAATCCAAAATATTGTTTTATTTGGTTTCTAAATGGTGCTAACACAACCTAATACATTGTTAACTGTTAACTTTCTAAGCACACTGATACAGTTTGGTACTAGCAAAACTGGGACGATTTAACAATTTTACTATTTCCAACCGAGAAAAAAAATGATGGCTGAAAACTGGGACAATTCCAGTTTTCCCGGGATGTGTGGTAACCCTAATGTAGTTCCCTGAGATAGTTTGTTTTTTGCTTTACTGTTTCCTCAGAATATGTACTAAACTACGCACAAAATGGTTACTTCTGAGTCAGGTTACCTTGTATAGTTTGTTTCCTATGTGCAGCAGTTGCTTACATTGAGGTTTAGCAAGCCAACCAGATTCAGTTTGTTTGCTAAATGGACTTTGTTGTTCACACTTCACACCAAAAGTACCAAGTCGTACTGAGTGCGGACCTAACCCACTAAACAGACCCAGTGTGAACACAGCCTTATCATACTGTGGTAAACCACAAGTTTCTTAAACTGCATTGTATTGTGTGGTTTGAAAATATAAACTGATTATTCAGCAGTACAGAAACCAGCTTTAACATATAAAGCATATACTCTTCATAATGAACAACAACCGCTAAAATGTGTTGAGCTCCAAAAAACTAGATAAACAGTAACTGAGCCATTTCTCACTATTATTCATGAATAGTATTTAGTGATGAGGAACCCAAACTGATACTGTATTAATGTAGTCCTGATTTCAGACCACCCATGGTCACATAGCATTCTTGATCTGTGATGCGAGTAGCCTAGAATCATACTAGTTTCCAAATATATATATAATTACTTGTAACAGTAAACCTAGACAATGTCAAGAAAAGTTTAAATGCTTGGCTACAGACAGAAAGTAATTGTTTTGTACTGAGAATATTAGGAAAAGTACCATGTCCCTGAGTCTTATTAACTGAAATCTTAATGTAGTTTTAAAACTTCTGTGTGTGGCCTTTTGTTTTAAAATGAAACTGCATTTTGTGGATTTTTTATGTAATGATCCTGTTACAATAACCTGTAGCATTGGTGCTCAAATCTAGCTTTAAGCATATACTCAGATCTAGCATTAAACATACACCTCAACATGTTGAAGTCTAACCAGCACAGAGTACAGTACAGAGGGTACGGTCCTCGTGATGACATAAATATTTGTAAAATTTGTATAAAAATTGTTCATGAATGCTGCTGAAAAATTGAAATTATTCTGAGGCATCCCAGAACAACCACAAGTACATATTTACAAAAAAAAAAAAAAAAAAAAAAAGTGTTATTCTGTGAATAACATAATCAACATTGCCAGATGAAAGGAGGTTGAGGATGGAACTGCATTGTTCCCTTTCAATTCGAAGATGACCACCATCCAATACTTTTGGGTGCCATAGGTAGGTATTCGCTGAGCATTTTATGTCAGAGCTGCCGATAGGCCCCTCTGTGGAGTGACATTCTCGGTTCTGCCTGCCGAGGAAATAAGTAGTCGCTCCGCTGAGCTCATTTCCTCTTTTGCCTCACACCTTTGGTAATGTACTCTTCTGTGTCACTAAACCGAGTGTGTTTTTGAAAGAGCTCTTCTGAGTCGAATGCAGTTCCCTTGCATTTGTGCTGAGAGCTGGCTTGCCGCTCTCGTGAAATCAGCCGCTCCATTTTGAGCGTCTTCTATCTTTCTTTCTTCTTCACAGCCTGCTTTACTGTCTGTCACATGAGAGTGACTGCCTGTGCAGTTTTGGTGTGTGCGTGTGTTGTCTTTAAGCCTACACCCTCAGAGAACACAATTCTTCCGCCTGGGCTCGGCTTGTCCCCGTCGTTGAGTGACTCTGCCGGCTGTCGTTCATGCAGCTTGGGTGAAAATAAATAATTGTGTGCTGTTGTTGTGCATCCACCTGTGTGTTGACCATCTCAAACAACTCTGCTTTGCCTGTGTCTGTGCTTGAATTTTTGCTGCGCTGCAAAAAAAAATAAAATAAAGAAACAACAAGTCAGTTTCTCCACTGGGGCTGTGTTCTAGCCTGCCTCACATTCAAGTAGACCTTGCCGGCTTTCTCGGACCACCCACCCACCACTTTGTGTTCTTGTCGGCCATGGCTTCTGTCTGTGTGTCTCCCCTGGTTCATGCTGCATGCTGATCAGATGGCTGACTATACGAGGGTAGGCACCGATGCATTAGCTGCCCCCTGGTGCTTCTGTACCTTGCTGCATGCTCAGCCCTTGGTACTTCGGTGCCCCGGTGCGCAAGGTACTTTGGTGTCTCGTGTGCATAGCACCTGGTCAAGCACTTGAAGCAGGCAAGGGACATAATTGACCTTAAGGCACAGCTAACCCAGATCCTGGAGTTGTTGGTGCAGCAGTAGACTGCCGCTATTCCTGCTGCAGCTCCGTCAGTACCAGCCCGTCTCCCACAGGGGAGTTCAGAGTCAACTGGATTCACCTGCATGGATGGCAGAGAAGGAGGACATGCTCTCGATAGCTGCCTCCTGGAATGAGGACTCCTTCCCCAACGAGATGGAGGAAGGAGAGGATCCTACGCCCTCTACCGAAGCAGAGCCCAGCTTGAAGGCTAGTGCACTCCAATTTTCGCACTCCATGACAGCTCTGATGGGACGTGCTGCAAACTTCTTACAAGTCCCTTGGTCGACAGGGGATGAGCCATGCTGGCTTGTGTTCAGGACGCAGGCTGTTGCTCCCCGCCCTCAGCCCTTCCCAGCATTCTGGGATTTCATGGAGGAGGTACACTCTTCCTGGGATCATCTGGCCTCAGTGCCGAGTTTGCTGAAGCAAGCGGTGCTCGCTTCCTTGGAAGGTGCGGAGAAGCTGGGTCGGCTGACGGCGTCTTGCTTTGGGAAGCCATACGCTGGTGGAGACAAACCTCCCACCTGTTTGAAGGTGTAGTGGTGGGAGTGATAAACAGCCATCAAATGGTGATGACAGACACATCCAAATTGGGTTGGGGTGTGGTCTGGGCATGCAGAGGAGTCAGCGGGTCCTGGATAGGCCGCTGGACATCCCTGCACATAAATACGCTGGAGCTCTGAGCAGACACCTTGCTCTTTAGCATTTCCTTCCTGTGCTCCAGAACAGACATGTTGATCTGGGCACAGAAGCATTTAGTATCCCTCTGGGATACACTCCCCGGAGTGGTGAACTGGGTGACATTCCTCCTCTTGAGGGAGGGTCCTCACCTACCAGAATGTCATCTCCACCCTCATGTGGTGCAGCTCATTTGGGATCGCTTCGGGGAAGCCAAAGTCTATCTCTTTGCTTCGGCAGAGACAACTCATTGTCCCCTGTGGTTCTCCCTCCACCGCTGCGGAGGTCCACTAGGCGTTGACGCCCTAGCCATGGATCTCCTCAGTCAGACGCAAGGCACCCTCTTTCACCGAGAACATCAGTCTGACCTGCTCTTCACTTCCTGTGGTGAAAGGACCCTTGGTGAAGCTCTCTCAAAGCAACAACTGCCCCACTGGATTGTGGACACAGTATTGCCTCAGTTGCTTTACTTGGACTGTTTTCCTTTGTAACGGCTATGTTAAGTCCTAGAAGCAAAATCTTTATATCAAATATAAAATTAAATGCCACCAAGTTTCCTTTTATTTTGTTAAGGTGCCTGGGGAAAAAAAAAAAAAAAAAAAAAAACTATCAGGATGTTTCACTGTTGAGAAAAAGTGAAAATGGTTAAATGCATTATTTTGTTTTGTGGTGTCCATTACTGTAAATCCAACCTAATTGAGCATAGGTAAAAGGGCCTCTGTATAGTCAATAAGAAAACCTGCTTATAAATACGCCAAGCAATCATGAATTATGTATGACCACATTATTGTGCATCTCAATTTTGAGTTTTTAATTGAAATGTTATTTTTTTTCACTTGTAGATTGCTAATCTCCTGTAAAATGAATCTGATTAAATCAAAATGTCTCGAACTGTCAAAACTAATGACTCGTATTGACTCAAGCCAGATAGCTGTCTTGAGCAAACTTTGTGACTCTACTCGACTCAACTTGAGCTTGGCACGTTAAAGTCTCGACTTCATGCGACTCAAGTCTTTACCCTCTGTGACTTGACTCGATTTGTCACAATTTTTGTGACTCGATTACAACACTGCTTGGATGTAGAAAACAACACTTTTCTTGATGCCAAAGTCCACATCCTCCTTTTCTTGCTCTTAGATTAATTCTACATTACTACCTAATAGTTTCCTTTCCCACAGTTTAAACAAATACCAAGCCCTCAGCAGTTATGCTTGTTCTGGCTGTTAGCTAAATTAATCTGATAACAATATAGGTAATGTGCACTTGAAAGGCAGTTAAATGAAACACACAAGACCTATTTGTAATGGTCTGCTTTTAAATGCCCCTTTCATTATACTGTTGATTTATACCTAGTTTGTGGTGCATATACTTATAATGTTTAATTGATATCAGTATATTGTGAAACAGGGGGCAGAGAAAGTGTAGTCCTGGGGAGCACAGTACTATAGTTCCTAGAAGGCCATGGGGCTGACAAGCCTCCAATTGGGAAATTATCACCTGCACCTGGCTATGATTGCAAATTATAGCCAGGTGCAGGGTTTAGAAGGAGTGTAGCCAGTCTGTTCTGGGTTGCTGAAGCGTGAAGAGCCTGGTTGGGAATGTGTTCAACCGTAAAGAAAAAAAAAAGGTTGTGTTAAATCTGTTTATTTTGTTTTGTGTTACAATTAAACAGTTTAGCTGTCCTGTTTTATAGTTAGGTTCCTGTGTTGTGTTTAGTTTGTGCTAATGAATGACAATCTATTTTTTTTTTATTTTAGATGAACACAATAAACAAATGTGTAACTTCAATTCCCCTAACTACAAACTGTATATAAAAAAATAAAAAAACCTCAATGCAGTGGTATATAAAACAAGAACAATATCCCTTGTTATTTAGTAAAATATGAAAGAGTTTTTGCACAAGACATTACAAACCAGACTGACTTTATAACTTGCTGATACCAGAAAGCTAAGTAAACATCAGAAGCATCTTAAAGATACTGTGTATGTAAGACTATATTCATAAAGAATTGATGTGCATGACTGCATAAGTCCAAAAAAAAAGGTGGTGCTTTTCAACCAAGTAACATGAACAAAATATTGCTATTGTAAAATGTTTAAGTCATATCATCTTATCAACTGAACTCCTTTGAAAATAGTATGGTGCTGGAAGACTATTCCTAAAATGCCAACAATAATAATAAAAACATATACATGGTTTATTGTCTTTCTATAGGGCATCTTGTTAATGATTGGACTATGTCGTCTAAGAGAAATGTTCAGATCCATGTAAACTAAGCATGGATAAATAGTATTTCCTCTTAACAATGTATTTAATGTAAACCCACTTACAATATTTATTAAATACATGCCTATGCATAGAAACATGTCAGAACCAAAGCATACTAAATAAATTAAATCCAAATACACTTCAAAAATGATATTTGACTTAGTGTTTTAAGCAACCACACATCCTAACATAAAAAATAGGTTTTATCTACTATTATAACTGTAACAACTTGATGGCATTACAAAATGATAACAAGCACCTTGCTACGCATCAGTGTTACATTTTGTGTTTGCTTATACAGAGCTATACCCAGGAAACCCCTCTGGGAACAGTACTTGCTGGAGGAACATGAGAGGAAAAGGGTGATGTTTATATTCCCTTGAAGGACTGTGAGGGAACAATTGGCAGGTCTTAACTTTTCCTGCAGAGGTGTGGTGCCTCGGTTTAAAAGGCAACTCCCAAGAAAGATTTGTAAGGGAAATTGATGTCAGCAGTGTTACCAAAAAGATAATGTGAAGCTGCTGTCTATGGATAGGAGGACATGGTGGAAAAAGTGGGCAAGGAGTGTAGTTTTCCAATGCAATTATTTTTCTCTTCACCAATTTGTTGTCAAACTGGTGGGTGACGTCAGACCAGGAAATAGACACAACAGTACTGCAGGATGAGTCGCCAGTGTGCTCACAATTATTAAATAAATAATCCAAAATAACAAGGCATGAACACACAAATAAAAAGGTAGGATGGCCAAACAAACAAAACAGAACATGGAAAATAAAATAAATATGGGCCGGAATGCTGTTTATCTTACTTTGTGATGGCTCTGTCTCTCACTCTCCCGTTCCTTTTAACTCTCTTTCACTCCTGCAGTGCTCAGCTGCTACACTTTTTATTCTGGCCGTCCTCAAATTGGCAAACAATTAACCAATTTGAAGATGGCCACATGCTGCATGTGTTCTTTTTGGCAGGGAAGAAAATGGTCTGCTTCCCTGCCAACCCAAAACCACACCAACTATCATACAAAATACATTTAAATAATGACAACAATAATAAAACAACATTGGGGCTGTTGTACTCCTGTCACACAACCCTTCCCCTGCCTTTGGAATATGCACCACAGTGAAAATCTGTGTTGAAAGTACTTAGCAGTTAATTTTCCTACATGTTTCTACATTTTTTTTTTTTTTTTAATAATGACAATTAGAAAAAAAAAAAAAATTGTATATAAACTCTGAATGCAAATTTATTTATCCTAATACATATTGAAACCATATCTGAAACCATGTATAGCTAGTTACATTAATTAATTTAACTCCACCTTTGTTCCAAAAATGTGCCACTAGCACTCCACCTGACTCAAATTCAGAAAAGCAAAAGCCAGCATTCTCAAACCATTTCTGTGAACTTTTCAAAACTTTATATAAACAGGGAAGGTTGATTACAGATCTCCTCAAATTTGCATTTCTCAATGTAGGTTTGTTAGCTCCGTTATAGCTTGTCAGGGCTAGGTATGTAACTGTTGAAATACATGTCAATGTTATTAAATCTGTTGTACCAGTCTGCCTTGAATTTCTGTTGAACCATAGGGGGAGCTGTATATGATACAGTAACAATATACATAATACAGTTACATTCATAAAAAATGTGTTAAATGTGGTTTAGTTCTTATATTTCTTTCTTTTTCACAACAACTTTTGTCAAAACTGGTGGAAACACTTAAATTAAAACTTAACATTTATTAACTATTTTCACGGTTTGCCATTTTTAGCACATTTCATAGCAAATATGAAAGGCGAATTTTTGTTTTGCCTGATGGTACAGTGTTAGAAAGCACTCATCAACAAAATGCAGAAGACATGTAGCATTTGAATATATTGTGACTGGTTTACTTTACTTAATCAGCATTACAAATAGTGGGGACTAGCTGCAAAATATTGGTCGTAGGCACAGATGTTAATACATTTTAGTCCCAGAAAAGCCCTCCAAAAATGGATTTTCAATTGTAAGTTTGTTGCAGTGTTTCATATAACATACAGCTTTCTATTATTCTGAGACCAGGGCTGGATTAAAGGAAGTGGTGGCCCTATGCTAACTCATATTTTGGGGTCCCTATGCATATTATGACAAAAAGTGTTATTGGGGACAGAGAGTGTGAATGGAGCGGAGCGAACCAATTCCACTGTTCCATCATGCCTGTGCATGGTAACCACTCATTTTCCAGTTCAAAATTAGGCACTTTTATGCTTTACAGACTTGAGAATTGCATTTTTTTAAAAAGCTTTTCTATTCAATGTGATTGGCATTGCACTGTATAATTCATTATGGAGGAAAAATATATATTCTCCCGATTGTGGACCTGCCATATAAAAATGTGAGAAACATCATCTGTCTGTAGTTATTAAATAGCCTATATTGTTCTTATTTCCGTGGTTTTGCCCCAATACAGCGCTGTGAACACAGTTTATATTTTCTGCACTCTTAAGGATAGTTCATACAACAAAGGGTGGCCTGTCAGCCCCGTTGAGAGTCACTCATGTGTTTGTAGGTTGCTTTGAGCTGCCTATGAGATTTTCAGATAAAACACGTCCAGCATAAAGCTAATTTGATACAAATCATATGCAAAGTTTAAAATAGGTGAGTACACCATACACGACATTGTAGGAACCTGTTAATTGCAAGATATTTCCTAACTTTTAATTTATTTTCAATGTATGCATTTTTTCAGTACCAAACCAAGTCTTTGAATTGAATTAGATAACTTATCTGAACTCTTTATGTAGGCCTTTTTCTTTTCTAATCATAGCTGGGCATGAGGCTTGTGAAACTGTGGATGGCTTTATTTTATATATATATACCATGTATATATGCAGTACTATGCAAAAGTTTTAGGCAGGTGTGAAAAAATGCTGTAAAGTAAGAATGCTTTCAAAAATAGACATGTTGTCAGGTGTATGATAAAACAATTATACCAACAGGTGCTAATAATCATCAATTCAATATGTAGGTTGAAACACAATCATTAACTGAAACAGAAACAGCTGTGTAGGAGGAATAAAACAGGGTGAGGAACACACAAACTCAGCTAACAAGGTGAGGGTGCTGAAGACAGTTTACTGTCAAGTCATACACCATGGCAATACTGAGCACAGCAACAAGACACAAGGTAGTTATACTGCATCAGCAAGGTCTCTCCCAGGCAGAAATTTCAAGGCAGACAGGGGTTTCCAGATGTGCTGTCTAAGCTCCTTTGAAGAAGCACAAAGAAACGGGCAACGTTGAGGACCGTAGACGCAGTGGTCGGCCAAGGAAACTTACTGCAGCAGATGAAAGACACATCATGCTTACTTCCCTTAGCAATCGGAAGATGTGCAGCAATGCCATCAGCTCAGAATTGGCAGAAAACATTGGGACCCTGGTACACCCATCTACTGTCTGGAGAAGTCTGGTCAGAAGTGGCCTTCATGGAAGATGTTCGGCCAAAAAGCCATACCTCTGACTTGGAAACAAGGCCAAGCGACTCAACTATGCACGAAAACACAGGAACTGTAGTGCAGAAAAATGGCGACAGGTGCTCTGGACTGATGAGTCAAAATATGAAATATTTGGCTGTAGCAGAAGGCAGTTTGTTAGCTGTAGGGCTGGAGAGAGGTACACGAATGAGTAATAGTGAAGCATGGTGGAGGTTCCTTGCAAGATTGGGGCTGCATTTCTGCAAATGGAGTTGGGGATTTGCTCAGAATTAATGGTCTCCTCAATGCTGAGAATTACAGGCAGATACTTATCCATCATGGAATACCATCAGGGAGGCATCTGATTGACCCCAAATTTTTTCTGCAGGATGACAACGACCCCAAACATACAGCGAAAGTCATTAAGAACTATCTTCAGCCTAAGAGTCCTGGAAGTGATGGTATGGCCTCCACAGAGCCCTGATCTCAACATCATCGAGTCTGTCTGGGATTACATGAAGATAGAGAAGCAACTGAGGCTGCCTAAATCCACAAAAGAACTGTGATTAGTTCTGCAAGATGTTAGGGCCAACCTACCTGCCGAGTTCCTTCAAAAACTGTGTGCAAGTGTACCTAGAAGAATTGATGCAGTTTTGAAGGCAAAGGGTGGTCACACCAAATATTGATTTGATGTAGATTTTTCTTCTGTTCACTCACTTTGCATTTTGTTAATTGATAAAACTATTAACATGTCTATTTTTGAAAGCATTCTTACTTTACAGCATTTTTTCACACCTGCCTAAAACTTTTGCACAGTACTGTATATATATATATATATATATATATATATATATATATATATATATATATATATATATATATATCACAGTTTTCCAAACCTGTTCGTAGATTCCTTCTATGGACCAGTAGTAGCATTGCATTCAATAGAACTAAACAATGTAGTTTAACAAAAAAAGGGAATCACTTTGATGTCTTTACTTCTTTATTGGGTTTGCTTTTGTAGCGAGAGAAACAAACACTGTGGACTTGAACCGTTTGAATTTACTTCAGCTTCCCGCATTGTACACATTTACCTTTACCTGCCTTTTTTTTCTTTCTAAAATTCCAATCCCAAATGAAAAAAGAACATTTATAAACATTTCCCAGGAGGTAGAGGGTGTGTGGCCGTTGGTATTGTACATTAGCATGAAGCTGCTTGCGTGACAGACAGAGCAGGTATGTTGTAATAAAAATATGTCATCATAAAAGAACAAAATTAATCAGAAGCCAGCTGTGTGCTTCTCTTCCTGTGTATGTGGGCCTGTCCGCCCGCATGCAGTTTTTGTAAAATGTCCCAAACAAACGGTGACCTCACGGGGAGACCCAATTCTGCTGGGGGCCCTACGCTATAGCGAAATTTGCGTATAGGTTAATCTGGCCCTGAGCGGAACACAAATAGCACTTTTAACTATGGCTCCCAACTACAACGTTATAAAGGGGGAGCACTGTACACACCTTGTCTAAACTTCTACAGCCTATGGTGCCTCAACTGTTTTATAGCATCTTCCACTACAGATTACGATCAGTTGATTTACGGAGCAGCCAGCCATGACAGCAAAGTCTCTCAATGCAGCTGAGTAAAAGCATTTTAGAGGGATGAGCCACCCTGTGGGTTCCCAGACTTTTGAATTAACTCAGGTAATACAAGTACTATAATCTGAGTGATTGTAGTAATAGCTGTTGATTGGACCACACAGATGTGATACTTCTTTGTAATATCAGCTGTACTGCAACATAGGGGCCAGGTTTAGCATGGTCTTTGAAGTTGAAGCAATTTCTGTGGAGGCAGTATTAGAAGCAAAATAAATTATGAAACAGACATTGTATAAATGTTATGATTATAGCCAAACTGTAGAAACCAGAAACATTAAGCTTTTATTTCATGTTTAAAAATATACACAAAATTCATCAAATGTGAGTTTCCTTGGTTGCATGTTTTCTTCCTTCTTTGAATTTAATGTGTCTTCAAACTCCTACATTGTATTTTAATAGTCTATACATTCTATTCAAAAGGTCCAAGTCTGAAGTAGCTCCCAAGATAACACTTAAAGTGTAATGGTCTTTTCCAGCAGCTGTTATTTCATATATAGTAACCCTGAGGTCTAGCCCCGAGAGTACCGTACAACATACATTATAGGGATAATACATTGCTCTACCTCCTCCTGGAAGCTGAAATTAAATCACTGCTGAAATGGTCTACCACCTAACAGAGAAAGCTGAGATTCTTTCCATACCATGTTAAAGAGGAACTGATAAATGTCTTTTAAAGCAAACCAGAACAGTATGCAGTCATATAAAAACTGCACTGGCTATGTAATTAAAGCCAGACTTAAGTAACTCTAACTTAGTGTTGCTGAACAGGCTGTAGTGTTTACAGTATAAAGCCTTACTTTCAGTTGATATTTGCTGGGTTGTGTGTATTCCTGAACACTCTTAAATAGTTTTTTTTTTTTTTTTTTTTATTATTTTTTGTCTGAAATTTGGTACCTTCTACTAAAATTGTATTTCTTCAACATCACATAAATGGGGTTTACCTTCAATGTAGAAAATTCTGTCATCAAGATATGCATTTGACATTTTTACAAAGAACACATTAGACTACAAAACATGTATGTAGCAGAGTGAGCTCTGTTATCCCTAGGTTATTTGGTTAATTTTTCTTGTTGTTTTACCAAAATGAAAAATAATGATTATTTATTTTTAAATTTAGTCATGGCCGATGTTTTTTTTTACCCCAGTTTTCTCCCGAATTTGGAATGCCCAATTGTTATTTGCATCCCGGTTCACCGCTGCAACCCCCCGGCGACTCGGGAAACGGAGGCTGGAGCACTCGTCCTCCGAAACTGCCAATCCGTCATTTTTCACACTGCGGATCCACAGCGAGGCCACAAGACCTAAAGTGCTGGAGGACAACACAGATCTGGTGGCTCCATGCAGAACCACAGGCGCCCTATTGGCCACAGGGGTCGCTGGTGCACGGTGAACCATGGATTCCCCTGCTGACCTAAGCCCTCCCTGCCCAAGAGGCCACGGTTGGCAGTGACATAGCCTGGATTTGAACCTGCGATCTGCAGGGTACAGGGCGCATCCTGTACTCCAAGCGAAGCGTCTTTACTAGATGCGACACTCTGGAGCCCCAAAACAGTGATTTATAATCACTCACATATTTAATTTCAATAGATATGAAAAACAAGACCTACCTGTGTGAGCCTGCATCAGTATCTCATTTTGTTGATGAAATAGCAGACCTTGTACTTTGGGTTGTTTGCCACGGTGTAATCACTTTTGTGACTGTTTTTTTTAAAACATCAGTATTTATTACAGTTAAATACAGATGCACCTGCCATATCAGCACCTACACTACTGTACCATCAGCCACTTATGAAAGTCTAGCCTTTTGTGACTGAACTGACTTGCAACAGGAAATGTTACTGTTACTTTGGTAAGTTGTTTTGCTGTAAAGTAACATGCTTTAAAAGCACAAGCAAATATGTTGCAATGTGTTACAACTAAAGCTGAAAAACACATTAAAAAACAGTTCAACTCCACAAGGACACAGAGAGCAGGGACTATGATAAAGCTATCAAGTGGTAGGAACTGATTTTAAACCCACAATAACAACACATGCACATATGAAAATAACAAAATATGAAAACAATCTGGATTTGATACACAAGTAGCTACTAAGTTTATCATGAAGCTAACAACTCTGTAAAGTGCCTAGCCAATAAAACAATTTAACAAACACCTTGTATAAAAACAAGTGTTTGTTATGGTAATAATTTAACCATTTCAAGAGCAGTTCTTATCTTAGCTACTGAACAGCATAATGGCAAAATGCTAAAGCTTTTGCAGGACTTGTTATTTGGTTGTCACTTAAGGATTGCCCATCTGACCTAACCTCGAAGAAAATAAGGGCATTTCTGACAGCGGTACTTCCCTCTGACCATAATTGTATTGATTTTAATGAAGAAATCTGCAGTAACGAGCCTGCTCTTGAAGTACTCTATATACAGCCTGGCATAGTATTATCATAACAGTTTGGTAGATTCTTTGACATAGACCAATAGAAGAGATTCACCACAACGCTTGGTTTCCACCTGCCAAGAGTACTGCACTTTTTTGTCTTCATTTGTAGTCTTATGATTGTGTTGACTGATACACAGCTTAACAGTGTACAATACAACGTTATATTTATTTTAAAGATACTTCACATGATACAAAAATATTGATCACAGTGTTTTTTTTTACTATTGCAATTGCTATGAACAAAATTGCTGCAGACTTTTTAGTGGCAATAAATTATAGTCATTATCTGAAAAAAAATAATCACAAAAAAGGAAAACCTAGGCCATTTGGTCACTGCCTGAGAACTATGAGTCCTTTGTAAGTTCTCTACTTGAAGGCCAAAGTTAATGGAAATGCACAATGTGCCTGTGTCCTCTTAGCCCTTGGTGATCTTTGGTGCACAGGTATATTGAAGCAGTGCACATTTCAACATGTCATTTTGCATATAACTGTTCTTGGTATATTTATTATTCAGATATATTTAATCTATGTATGCTGGTCTTCTCCAGAACGTTGGTACACAGCGGCAAACCTCCTCACTGAAGTAAAATCTTGCCTCGCAGCGCTTTCTTCGACCTTCGCAAGGTGGGCTGTAGCAACTGTGGAAAAAAACAGAAATATATATAAAAAGAATGAAGACTGCTCTTAACCCAATATTTGTCCTTGTTTATAAAACATCTTGAAGGCATATCTTTCAAATAAAATAACCTAGAAAGGTACAGTGTTTTCTACAGTAAGCAAAAACACAGTGGTAACAAAATTAAACCTTTAAGTAAAATTCCCTAAAGCATACAAATATGCCATACTGTAGATGTAAAATAACACTTAGGGGTTGTTTTCCTTGGTGACAAGGGAAGGCAGTTGTTAACCTATGATACTATGTATTTTATACATAAATTTATAGTAAGCAACTGAACTGAGAAGATGCAAATGAGGTTGAGATCACCACAGGGCTGGTTTTGCCTCCAGCAGATGTTGTTTTACTTGGTAGTTTTATGATGGTAACATTTTAAAAATAAATAATGCTATAGGTCTTTAATGGACAGATCTGCTGCGGAACTGACAAATCAAACCTACTGGCCCCAAACCCTATTGATAGTGTTTTGCGGGTGTTAGTCCTTGTCCAATTCTGTTAAACATGTTCTAATACCATGGCTATGCCAGCCCTTATACACATATGCAACAACTTTATTAAATATATTATAAAATGCTTCTCAGCGCAAGTTTATCAAAGCATAGGAGTTACTACAGACATTCTTTTTTCGAGTGGGGGAGTGGCTGCAGGATGACACATGTCTTACCCTGCTTCAGACTATTATATGGAGTTTACATAGATAAAAAGCCAGGTATTTCCATTGGACTATCCCCTCTGTTTTTCTTTCATAAAAGGATAGACTGGCTAAATGAATTATGTCCATCTGCATTCAATAAGCAGGAAGATGCCAGGTATGACCTGGGAGCACTGTTACTTGATCACAAGCATTATATAATCAGTCATGAATAAATATTCCCACAACATAAATGTCAAACCACAACCTCTTACTGTGGCAAATTGTCTTATTTAGTGATGAAATACTATGAAATTATACTTTTGGCAATAAAGCCATAAACAGAGTACTTGTTGGATAATTGTAATTGCATTTTATTATTAGATTAATTTAGTTGCAACAAAAGTGAACCTCCTCAACATACATATCTAATCTTACAGTTTATAGGATATACGAAAATGATGAATCTCTCACATTAAAATGAAATAGCAACAGTACAAAGGGCACAAAAACCATACAAAAGAGCCAAGCTGGTTTGCAGTTATATAACCTTTGCCTTTGGTGCACTTATCTACTTATTTTAACTACTTATACAATGAAAACAAAATAAAATTAAATGTTTGCTAAAACAGTACTTCCCTTTATACTGTACATCATTTCTTTGTATTGCTTACTTTTTTTTTTTTTTTTTTTTTGGTTCATTTGCCATTCACACACACAGACATACACGCATATATATTTG
Source organism: Polyodon spathula (assembly GCF_017654505.1). Lineage (NCBI taxonomy): Eukaryota > Metazoa > Chordata > Actinopteri > Acipenseriformes > Polyodontidae > Polyodon > Polyodon spathula. Next base: position 63,215,243 of record NC_054534.1, on the reverse strand, counting down.
GTTCAGGAGAGTTAATACAGTTCACAGAGTATTCTGTAGATAAACCAGAGTACAACATTGTGTATTTCAGTTTACACCATTTAAAATATTCTTCAATTGTCTCATGTTGATAATTTTATAAAACATTCAGTTCTTAGTCTTATATTAGGAGAACTATAAAAATTAGCTTAACTTCATAAACATAATGTGTTGTGAATGATTATATACCATTTTGGCATTTCACCTGATTTCTGTCAACCTCATGATATAGTCAAGCCTCTAGCGGAAGATGGACAGCCAAAATACTAGTCTGTATATAAAATTATATTTGGCAGCAAAAAAAAAAAAAAAAAAAAAAATGAATGCAGGTTATAACTTGGTTGAGAACTTTAAAAGCTGCAGTTGGTAAATGTACTCATGCCGTGATGTGCATTGGATGTCTGTTTCTTTTTTAAACTGTATCAAGTCCATAAAAACAAAAACATCACCACTGGCCTTGAACAAATACAGATGTTTTCATATTGTAGTTCAACTGCTAACTGCTCCACAAGGATAGCACCATACATGTTTGGCACAGGGTTGCTTGAATGCATGGTTTGGCAAACACAAGTCAGCAAAGCTCTGAAAATTTAATTGTCCTACTTTTTAGGTTTACATAAACACTAAAGGTATTTTACACAGTTTTAAATTCATGTGGAACTACATTATAAATATATAATGACATGCTCTTGTTCTACTGTGAGTTAAATATGCATATTTTCATCATGTGTTAATTATGCATCATTAAAGAAGTGTGAATAGGCTAAAACATCATTAAAAGGGACTTAAAAGACTGGTGTTTATGATGTGTGAGTAGGTAACTTGGATTTTGTTTCCATATTATATGAGTGACATAAACATGAGCTCACAATAAGTTAAGTGTTGTCAATGAATAAAAACCTTTAGAGAGCAATACTACTTTTGGTATCATGCAATGTACCCTGGAAAAAATTCTAATCATACCATCTAGTACTGATTTATTACAATGCAGCATGTATGTCCAGTGGAGGACAACTGTATGAGGGGAAAGATTAAACCTGGGGTGGGGAGGAGAGAACCTTACCCAAGCGACAACAGTGACTGACATTCTTTATTATAATAAAACAAGTAGTGCCTAAAACATTTTTCATTTTCATTTTGACCCAGCTGAAGCCAATTTATGTTGCCAGGATACTAGTATTACAACCCCAGTTGACCCCATACTTAAGTGATTGAGGTTTAGATGGGGTAACAATACATAAAAATTGTATTACCTGCATGTCTGGTGTTGAAACCTTCTTCCTCTCAAAAAGCATCTATTTGGTGATTCTGTACATTCACAGGTACATTTCTCAGGATTCAGCGGCTGATTTCTTGGGCAGACTTTTGAACAAACACACTGGCATGTGTCTTTATCAAAAACTTTACTGGGTCCACATGATGTTGGAAGTAGTCTGCACACACATTGGCAGGAATCTCTATCCAGTACTCTGTTGGGTCCACAGCTGGATGGCTTCAAGCCTCCCTTACAGACACACTGGCAAGTCTCGTCATCTAGCTCTTTATTTGGTTCACAAATATCATTGACTCCATCAAATGCATCTGAAAGCAAGAAAAGAACAGTATGAGTGAATCTTCTTTTTCTTCTACTTAAAATTGACATTTCAAACAGCAGCTATAAATAACATTGAAACTGCAACAAAACTGTGTGGAAATGAACCAAACTTGGCGATTAATTCAAACATCGTCTGAGCCAGACCACACATGGAAACCTATATTTTGTGAACTTCAAAAACTTCAAAAATGTCATCCAAGCAAACCTTAAAACACAATGAGATTTCAAATCTTTAGCCAGAAAACCACTTTTTTAAATGGAGATATGCCTCACCAGTTATCTCTGTCTGTAGTATTTTTATGAAGGCAATACTTTAACACATGGTAAGGTGCAGTATTTTAGTATTAACTGCTCTTAGCTAAATTACATTTAAGTTGCACTGTGAACACTTCCTTTACTTGTCTTCTACTCCAAAAATTGAGACTCTCTTTATCCCTACTTGTACATTCGGGTCTAATGCCAGCTGGACAACTACTCTTTAATGCCTGTTTTACAATACTAATAAATTGAATTTATCAGCTATATACAGGCAGTGCTTTTGTCTCAGTAAATGTTACATGAGGTCATTTACTAATTACTGTGAAGACTTTTCACAGTAATTATAATTTCCATTGAATTGCTATGGTACTCTAACCCTACATTCTACCAATTAAGGAGTTCACATGGGTCTCTTATTACTCACACTAAATGAAGGTGCCATAGCTGTTACGACCATTGTGTTTAAAATAATATTACTTTATGTGTTTTCTAATATATAACTGAATACTTAAATAAGATTATAATGTATTAGACTTAATTCTTTGAAATCTTATATCCCTATGAGCCCTGACAGCTGTTTTATTGTCCCTTTGTGTTGCTTTAAGTTAAAATCCATCTTCTGGAATATTTCTGGATATTTTATATTATCTTTTATAGTGTTAAAAACTGGGATACCATCCAGGTCATAAAAGATTACAGGCACCCCTACAGTCTTCAAGAGAGTTCAAAACAATTCCCATAGGAAAAGCTTGTGATAAATATGTTCTGGACTGATTACTCTTATACCTAACCAGTAATACACCTTAACCAAGTTACTATGTTACTGTCAATTGATTATCTGCTGTAAAACATGCTTAGAGCAGATTCAATATGGCCAGGCCTCATTGTTTAGTTTTCTAGCACATTATAATGTTATCAACAAATCCGAGAAATTAAAACCAGGACTACGTCTAGGACTGTGATAATCTATCATTATTTCTGTTTATACTGTCTTACAGTTAAATGGTGACAGAAAGATACCCCTGTTTTAAATTACTAAAAACAGGACCCTCCTCATATATATATTTTAACATATAGATATACATTAAAGTAGGGGCTCCCGAGAGGCACACCCAGTAAAGGCACTCAGCATGGAGAGCAGGATGCGCCCTATAGCCTGGAAGTCACCGGTTCATGGACGGGAGTTTCCAGGGGCCGGCACACAATTGGCTGAGGACCGCCCGGAGGTGGGAGGGTTTAGGTTGGCCAGGGTGTCCTCGGCTCATCGTGCACCAGCGACCCCTGTAGTCTTGCTGGGCGCCTGCGGGCTTGCCTCTAAGCTGCCCAGAGCTGCGATGTCCTCCAACGCTGTAGCTCTGAGGTGGCTGCATGGTGAGTCAGCAGGGTGAAAATAAGCTGACGGCACATGCTTTGGAGGACAGCGTGTGTTCGTCTTCGCTGCTCCCGAGTCAGTGCAGGGGTGGTAGTGGTGAGTCAAGCTTAAAAATAATAATTGGATATTCTAAATTGTCAGAAAATAATAATTGGCGACTACTAAATAAAATAAAAAAAAGAAATACACTAAAGTAATGTACTGTTACCTGTTAGATTTGTATATCCTTGGTACTCAAAAGGGACCTATTTTATTTATCTAAACCATGCCATTATTTAAAATATGTTTAAAAATACATGCTCTTATTAATTAATCACATACTTATTTCAATAAATGATCTTACCACATGTTAATGATGTTGCAATTCGCAATGTTAAAAGTATTTGCAATATACAATAAAGTACTTTTGCAATGAGATGAACTCTAGACACATTTCCAATGTGTTTTCTTGTTGCAAAACATTATCTCTATGTATTATAGAACATGGCTGATAACAGCACCAAACTATTTGGCAGCAAATAAGCCCCCTGCAGAACTATTAAAGGGAAATACGTTTGGAAATGCTAGCAAGATTAAATTACAGTTCAGCAAATGTGCTTACAAAGTGCTTCAAAGTAGTGATCCGAAAAAATGTTAGCTGAGGCAAAATCATGACACAGTGACTTATAAACCGCTAGGTTTATCACCTTAACAATAAACACAAAAATATTTTATTTCACTTTTGCAACAGTCTGTTGCCAATATCCATCCACATTCTTCCTTGTCAATCCTGCCAAGTGATGATATCAATAAATACTATTATTAGGTTTATAGCTAACAGAATTTACCTCATGTTATCTAAAGTAATTTAGTGTAATTTATACTGAGTAATTTGTCACAATGTAGAGGAGAAAACACTAGACTGACATCTGGAACTACATGGCATACACTTGGGTTTGAATCCAGTTCCTTAGCTTAGCTATTTTATAACATGTATTTATAATGGGTGTATGTAATTGGTGCTCTGCAATGCTGCTCAAATGTTGCTGGTTGAATAACAGACTGTGGGGCTGTTAACTTACTGCTCAAGATGTGAGGTCTGGCAGATGGCACCCTGGGGTTAAATCACTGTAGGTGTCAAATAGCATGTCCTGCAAACATTTACACAACTACTTCACAGCTGCTTTAACTATTGCTTTGTGCAAATAATAGGAGCAGGGCTATGATCATGCTGGCTGTAAACATTCTTTGTAGATGTAATTTCTGTAATATTACACATAGATCATGTAAAGGAAAATTGTGATGTCTTTGAACACATTTTTTAAATAATGATGAAATAAGAATAAAGAAGAAGAAAGAAAAAAAACCTTCACATAGTGGGGTCAATTCAATTAATGCGTTAAGTAACAGTAGGTCCAATCTGGTATTTTACAAAGGCATTGTTAGAGATGTTAGGTCTCCACAACGGACCCCTCTTTAAATTATTCTGATGAAGACAGTATTTACATCTGCAAGTGTTTAGCTCAACTGACAAGTTCCAGATACTTAAACCCAAAGACACTGAACGATCCTGCATCCAGGCTTATGTTTGCTAAAGTGAGAAAAAAATTTAATTATTATACTTACAGGATCCTGGATACTGGGAAGGAAAAGTGAAGTCATGCTGCTTCACACATCTACATATGTGATTATTCCAGAGGTGATTCTTAGGACAGGTCTTGTTTGCAGCATGACAGCTGTAAGGGAAATTGTTTCGAAAGTCAGCTGTAATTTATATAAGTAAACCAGTGCTGGAAAACCCCATCAAAAAGTTTATGTTTTCAAAATAAACAATACTTTTGGAAAGTTTAGAAAGCCTTAAATGACACTTCTATAAGCTTAAATGAGTATTTTAAGTATTTGTGTGCAGTGTAAGTATTCATGTGCAGACATAAGGAACAATACATTTAATTAGTATGGCATTTCAATTAGAAACCTCATCCACCAATCAAGTAGATGACATCAGAACCTTCAGAATCTACATCTTTAAAAAAAACTCACTTTAAAACCAAGATTAGAGGGCATTACACGGTGGACAAGCAGGCGGGAGTCCTATTGCTTAATTAAACATGAAAAAACAATGACCTTATTGACACACAGCAACACGATAATGCTGGACAAACAAACAAAACAAAAAAAAAAAACTTGCAGTTCTTCTTATCAGCTTTAAAATTTGTTTCATTTACAGTAGGTATCACTCATTTTGCAGGCCTGCGTTTGATGACAATAAGACAAGCGTGGTTCAATTTACTTTAATTTGCACTATTGTTTCTTTGAATAACCTTTAGGACGAATGTATATGCTAATACAGAGATTGTGAAACCTGGCAATACTGGGAATGCAGTGTCTCCCATTTTAAGGTCAATACTTTAGCGCAGTAGTTTCCATGGTCTAGTATTATTGTTTCTTTGAATAACTTTTTGGGGGCCTGTGTACTGTATGATAAGGCACATTATGAAACATGCTACAATCCTCACTTAAAAAAAATGAGATCCCATCTAGACTGACAATACTGGAAATGACCTGCTTTAGGGCAAATACTCCAGCACAATGGCATCTTCTAAAAGAAACCATACCCTCAATCTACCAAAACAGAAGCACTTTTCATTAACTAATGTTCCCCATATTCCTAAATTGGTATTTCTGCTGTATACATGCTCTTCAAACACTTATGGTCTGTGATGTTTATAAAATACATATGGCTTGTCATTCCTTTAAGCAGCAACACAGTGAAAGCTTTACTAACTTGTTAAACAAGAATTGAGCAATAGCTGCAATTCAAAGAAACTACAATTTAACAAGCTGTGCATCCTGTAAATTCAGTATTTGAACTCAGTAGCCTTTTCAAACAGTGGCCAACCGGGTTTGAAATTGTGTCTGTACACTGCACAATTAATGATGATATGTTAAGTGTTCTATCTCAATCTTCAAAGCTCAGTTGGTGTAAATGCCAGAGGCAATTGAAAGTGAAGAAGAAGAAGAAGAAGAAGAAGAAGAAGAAGAAGAAGAAGAAGAAGAAGAAGAAGAAGAAGATTCATGTTTTGTGAACAAAAACAAAACATCCACTGTGGCATTAAGAGAAATGGCACCTCTGATATGGGTTACAATAATTTTGGGTGTAAAAATAACATTTTTCAAGGGTCTGTATCTCACGAACCTCAACAACATAAGAACCTAAATCAATTATTGGCTCATCTGACATAGTTTGGCCGAGAAGTTATTTTACTTAATTAAAGTATGAATTCCTGAATATGTCTGTCACGCTTACTAACTGAGGAAGTCTATATATATATATTTACAAAGTATATGCCAAGGCACATTACTCATTTGAATACAGTGTTATAAGCACAAAGCCTTGTTAGAACAAAATACCATTATCGGTAAAATGATGTGATATATTCCTTTCTGTTCTGACAAATGACACAGCCCTTGCTGGAAATACAATGTGTTTGATTCACCACTCATTAATTCTGCTGTCTGCAGGGTATAAGAAAAAAAAACAAAAAAAAACTACAAAATAATATCAGTAACTTAATCCAAGAACCAGGCTGCATTTAGCAGGAATAAAACATGCATAAGCTTGAAAATGACAGGGGTGGAGAAATGCCATTCTTAATATCAATTTAACAATAAAATGTACACCCTGTCATGGCTTGTGTGAATACCAATGGGTTTTATTTCTTTGCTGACTGTTTTTTAGGCTATGATCAGGATTTCCAAATACATATACAAACTGGTAACAGGCTAAATAAACCTCTGAGACTATTAAACATCTCAATGATGTTATAGGTTGCAGTTAATAAATACACTAGCTTATGGATACATGTATTTAAAGCTAGGATGTAATGATTAATTGTGCATAGATGAATAGTAATACTTTGCTTATAAGGCAGCCCGTTATACTGCTGCACAGGTTATAAGGTGGTACAGTCATGGCTCCCATTTGCCCTATAATGCCATTACACTAACACTAGTATTCTCGTTATAAGGCAGAACACAAACAGCACAGTCTCTTAACTATGGCTCCCTACTACAGCATTAAAAGGGGAGCACTATACTTTTTTTTTACATTATATCATAATTAGGGGTTTTAATCTTGACATTTTCTATTGATCAATTCATCATCCAATCTATTAGTTGATTAATCAATTCATCATACCTGTTTGCTCGTGAAATGAAATGGTATTAAAAGACAATTACAAGCAATACAAAGTATTAACATAAAGCTATTGTAGCCAGCCAATCGATGAAAGAAAAACATATCCAGACGTTTATGAAACCAGTCCAGGCAACTTTTATTCTTGAGTCTCCCGGATATACAATAACTTGATTATGTATTTTCCAATTAGACCAAGGAATATTAACTTATATTCTTGCAAGTTAGAAGCTGCCAAGGTAACACACTGACTACATGCCTGTACTACAACCATAACTCCTCCACCGTCCCAGCAAGCACTGCGGCACATAGCATAGCTCTCTTAGAGCTACAGCAACTCAATTATAAAGCAGTAATACTATAACACAAACTGTGTTTAACATTTTTAACTTAGTTTTTTGATCATCAGATTAGATTATTTACTGCATATGTTTCCTAATGGCAGCTAATGTTTAATATACATATATTTACTTACACATACTTTGACAGCTTGAAAAGATTTAGAAGTGAGTAGTTTTGAGAATTACGATTATACTGTAAATTTACAGTATAACTGTAAATCTCGAAAAACTACTCACTTCTAAATCTTTTGTAGTCATTTCCTTGTATTACTTTAGTATAAATACATGTTAATTTGGATTCATATGTTGTTTTTTTCTGACTTTATGTGAACAAAAAGACACACATTTGCCCGTTTTCCCATTGGAAATAGTGATATTTTGAAATATCACTGTCCTGGTCACAAAAACAAAGTTTGTGGGGAATAATAGCCATTTTCTATACTTTTGAGGCATAAGCAATTAGGAAGTAACACTTACTACCCAGGAACAAAAATTGTGTTACATAGTGTTATTACAACCACCTTTACTCACCAAACATTTAAAACTACAGTTTTTTGCTTTTACAAATCGCTGATTCTTGACTGAAACCACTTCTATAGCTGTTATGTAGGTCACATATTCTGCATATTTGTAGGCTGGTTAAAGTAGCTTAAGCTCTGGTTTTTAAATGGTAATACACAGCATCAATAATACTATTATAGCAGAGGGGCCTGATGGGATGCATTCATAGGACTTGCTTTAGAGAAATAATGTAAGAAAAAGGTATAGTGTGTGGTAACTTGGTGCTGCACATATAAAGAACCACACTTTGGACAGGAAGCCTACTATTAGTAAGCAATAATAAATACTAGAGCTATCAAGCGATTAAAAAAAATGATTCATGATTAATCTTGCGATTACTAATAGTAATGTAATTTAAACCACATTAAAAACTGTATATATAAACATACACACACACACACACATGACTATATTATTTATTTTGGAGACAATGTATTTGGCAGGGTGAGATGAATTGAAGTTTTCAGGTCTCGGTAATGTATAGACTGTCAGCATTAATATACAAGAAATGTTTTTATTCACTGATATGTAAATATATACGTATGCATTTTTTAAAAATACCTGCAATAGAAGTGAAATTTCAGTAATGAGAAGAACATTCTGTATAAAACAGGTGATGCTATGTTCTTCTGTTACATCGCATATCACTGCCTGAGATCAGCTGTGATAGAAAGAGACACTTATTGCAAAGCAGGATTTTTTTTATTTATTTTTTCTTGCACACATTTCCCTGCTCCTCTGTGACCAGGGGAAATCAGGAAGTAATCGGAGCAGCACTCAAACAAACTAGATGCTGATAAAAGCCTGATGTATTAATACAAAAATAATTAAAAAAAAAAGTAAACATCAAGAAATAATAAAACTATTTAAATACAACTTTCTGTAGTATATTTATATTTAAGCAGCGCAAGTTAATGCGTTGATTTGATTATCTGCAATGACGGCATTCTATTGTCTAATGCAAAAACAGTTTGTTTTGCATCTAAATGGACAATTATTCAGCTGGCAAGAAGCAGAAATATAATCTACACATATTAAGAAACAAAATGATACCAAAAAACTTTAGTCTGATGGGGTGAGGGGAGGTTTGGGGAGGGGGGTGCAGCCAACGTAATAAGGGCTTTCTCAGTTTTGGCTCATGGACTATAACTTTCTATGCAAACACCAACTGCACTCATTGTACTGCATGCGCTTGTGTACTGTATATTAAAATGGTGTCACAGGGAATGAATTACAGAATGCTAAAAGGGTAAAGACAGAGGATTGCAATTAACGCCCGTTAAAGCAATTAATAATGTGTTAATCGCAGAAGTTAACTGCGTTTAATTAACAGCACTAATAAATACACGTACACACAATACCCTTCACATACCTTCTATACCTTTCACAGTCTCTATGGGAATTGTTTGGGACACCTTTTCCCTGCTAAAGAGATGTGCTCTAGGGCACTAAACAGTTAAAAACTGTACAAGACAATTACTCTCCTATACATTTAAAATACATTTTATTATTATATGAGTTGATACGTGTTTAACTGTGTGATATAATTAGACATTTCTCACTGATTTAGTGCACTGTTCACACAATTTTGTCTTGGTCCAGAGATTTGAACGTATTACAAAATGTGAAAACTCATATAATGCTAACTATTTTTTAAGATGTACACTAGAGAGACAGAGTAATTGCATGGCATTGTTTTTAATAAATTTCACATTGTTCCGTGCCATATCTTATTTTGCTCACCCTTTGGATTTTTTTAGTTGTTCCCTTTCCAAACAATTTGTCTTCATTTTCTAAGACACTGTCAGCTATTATTATAATCTCCTTTTCAGTAAAGTTGCCCTTTCTATTCTTCTGACCACTTCTACCTCATTTCCATGAGCACGTATTGACTGGCAATCTAAGCTGATCAGGATTCTCCCGCATTCCTCCTGAGCCCCTGTTGATAGTCTACCCGAGTTGAGTGAAAAGACCGTTTCCATGCAATGCAAGTTTGACAGATGTTGGTGATTCTTTCCCAGCAAGCCTGGCAGCTAAGGTCACAATCATCTGTTTAGAAAACTGAAAGCATGGACGCTACTGCTTTACTTCCATAATCCTAACAATTTTTTGGACCTTTGTGTTACAAAAAGAAAACTGGTACAAGGATATTAAGCACAGAGAAAAATGCTAATCCCAGATGTGGAGTAACTGTTTACGCCCACTCGTAACTTGACATTACCATGTATGCAAATTCACTGCATCAGCTAGGTGCAGTCTGAGTTGTGATTCAGTTCTTGTTTAGATTCATTTAGAAATATATTCATTTCCACAGCCTTGTGTTATGAACATTTTCCCTGCAACTCCGTTCAAATTCACAAACTATTTGAGTATCAGGTCCCATATTTCTACAGTGCTATTGAAGAAGGAAGAAGCCAAAATGTTGTAGCTAATTATTAAAATAGCGAGCTGCATTGCTAGTGATTGATGCGTATCCTCTTGGATCCTAGTTATCCATGAATGTAGTGCTCTTAGTGTTCTTGAATTGTACTGTCATATACATATACATATGTATACAGTGCCTATAGAAAGTCTACACCCCCTTGAACTTTTTTTTCACATTTTGTTGTGTCAGTGCCTCAGAATTTCGTGCATTTAAATGAGGATTTTTGTCCACTTATCAACACACCATACTCCACACTAAGAGGAAAAAAAATTATATATATATATATATATATATATATATATATATATATATATATATATATATGGAGAGACAGAGAGAGAGAGAGAGAGAGAGAGAGAGAGAGAGAGAGAGAGAGAGAGAGGGAGGATATGTCATGGTGAACTGAAAGTATCAAATTTATTTTAAGTCTAATCCTTGGCCTCTTCAACTTCATGAGTGGCAAAGCGAGGTCGAAAATGTCAGGCTAACGAGTGAAAATAAATGAGATATTTTCAGTTGGGCCATGGCATATTACATTTAAACACTTCTATTGAGTTGCTTTATGTATTATTTCTTATATTTTTTTTTGTTAGTTCTTCAGTTTAAATTGGGACTACGTTCTATCCTTCGGCAGTCTGCAGCAATTTTTTTTGGTACGTCATTGTCTTACTATTGGTTGTAGGAAGGAACTTTCATTTCATTGGTTCTTTGTTTCCTGGGGTGGGGTCGCGGAAATTGAATATTTTGAAGCTCAGTTGAGCTGCAGCGGTTGAAGAGGCAACATGTCATGTACACACTGATGGTTTTGCTTACCCAGGCCAGAATTATGTATATAAAGACATTTATTTTGTAGTCTAGTTGCTCTGCCCCACTGTGATTGCTATGTGTGCTGTCTATTTTCGGAGCTGTACTATTTGCCAGTTTGTCGTTCATTGGTTTGGCATCATTCTGAATTGACTCAATTACTCCACTATTTTTATTTTGATGGCTTCTATTTGTACTGTAAGGGTCTCGATCAGGTTTAAAATGTTTGAAGTGAATGATACATCTTTGTAAACATTTAACTTTTCGTACTGTGTTTTAAGAAAAAGAACTACATTACACATAAATTAGATATGCCTAAGAAACAAAATGTATTTCTATTGTGACTAACCCACACAGATGTTGTTTTTTGCTATGACACACATAACGCATGTTATTTTTTGCTAAGCATAAATGACATGGTTTTATCTATGAAAATATATTCTCACATGCGTTGTGTTTATATATATATATATATATATATATATATATATATATATATATATATATATATATATATATATATTTTGTGTGTGTGTGTGTGTGTGTATATATATATATACACACACACACACTTTTAAAAAATATATATTTTAAGACAATATTTTTTTACAATGCATTTAATGTAATATCTAGTTATTATGGAGGAAAAAAAAACGCTGCATTGGAATTATACTATTGTTCTCACAAACTACTAATTGTTGAAAAATGAAATTGCCTTACCCTGACATAACCAGCTATGTTGGTGCTTAGTTAAATAACAACATTGCTGCTGTACAGTGTCAGCCAGGTTAAGATCAGGTCTTAACTGGGGCCTGGATTATTTATGATAAGAGTGACATGAGGGTATGAGGTGAGAGGTTACCTCATGTCAGGAGAGGTGGGCTCACAGGAATGGCAAGATATCTTTCTGTCATGTGTCTTTTATCAGAAGCAGAATCCACTGATTATCATCACACTGCAGCTACCTGAGCTTAATCCACCCCTCAGCAGCCTAGGAAAAGACCTCCTTGAAGAAATGGAGTAATACCCTAAGATATACTGTAAAGAAACTACAAAAATTATATTTTAATGTACAGTACTCGTAGAATACTAGCAGTTTTGTACAGGTGTCGCTTATATATCCTGTTTACATTAACATTGGACCAATAACGACTTTGGAACAGCTGGCAGAAAAGATTCTTATCAGTTGTAATTCCTGTGTACACTTAATGCAGCACTGCAGGATCACTGCAGTAGTGTTACCAGTCTGTTTTCTGCAGTACTGGGGTCCAACCCTATGGGAACCACTCTAACGGATACCACTGTCTTAGAGCTTTCCCTGCAATTAAAGTTATGAAACTTTCTAATTTTGAAGCAAAGCTGGGGGCATCATCCATGAGGTGGATCTAGTATACTCTGTATTACTCCTGTCTTTATCTCCCTTGATGAATTATTGGCTAATATATAGAATAAAAAATGAAAGTAGGTTTGTGATAAATATGGTTTACAAAAATAATGGCTATTTTAATTATACAATTAGACCCCATGATGTTGCAAATAATTTTGATTGGTGTTTATTTAGGCAGAATATGAACAGCAGGAGCTGGAGTTGTCTGTGGATATACTCACATTTTTTTTTAAAAAACAGTTCTATGTTATGGGCTTAGGAAGGTTTAAATGTATTTCTGAAAACTAGTAGGAATGTTTTTGAACAATGCTCACTTCTGTATTACACAAATGTCATTTTCTGATTGCTAACATGTGTACTGCCAGTAAGAAAGTTTATAAATAATATAAGTAATGAGTAGCAATTATGGCTTTTTATGTGTCATTAACTATTTTGCGTTCTGGTTTCAAACTTTTAAAATCTGCAGGGTTGTGTTGTGAATTATGGGTGTTTTAGACTTACAGGAAAGGAAATTAAGGTTTTCTTTTAAATCCTGAAATAAAAATGTGTTGTTTACAGCCATAAACAAAACACAACTTGAACTATTTTGCTGTGCAGTATTTTCTTGGATTGTGTGTGTACTGTATATATACAGTAAAACTAATATAATGTACCACATTCAGACCAGAAAGATGGCACATTATAAGCTAGGTATGTTATAACCAACAATGACTTTATTTCAATGCATACGGGGAAAAGGGATCTATTGTTAGAAATGGCAGCACGTATAAAGCATATTCGATTAATTTAGAAGAACGTTTTGTAGAAAAAGGGACAAAACTGTATTTGACAAATTTTGAACATTTGGAAGTGAAAAATAAATAAGTATTATATATTTTAATGTATTATTTTAAAGTAACTTAGATACAGTACAGTATAAAAAAAAAAAGTACTGTATTAAATAAATCAATTGTAAAGTTGTGCTATCCAGTTTCTGCTGATAATATAAAGCTTTTCTTTCAGAGAGATTGATGAATGAGATCTCTTAGCACTAGCCATGACTAGGGTGGTTGGGATTATCATTTACTATGGTATTTTTGATACTGTATTGCTACGATACTACTTATCGTATTGATTTTCAAATACAGTAGATTATGATAAAAAAAAAAAAAAACGAACCATTTGATAATCGCGATAATGATCTAGTCACATTGCCATCAATAGCACTCTGTTTAATTTAAGACCTTGTGTGATTTGAATTAAAATGGGGTTAAACATGAATTCATTTGCAATTTTGTGGTTTTATTACTATGCAACCAAACAAAAGGATTTTCTAGCAGTGATCTGCTTTGAAATATCAAGTAAGTAAATTCAGAGTTAAAAACAAGGGGTTAACCCGTAGTAGGGTCAAGTGGAAAGTGAGTGTGTGCTCGGGGCAGCCCTTCCACTGACACACTTTACACAGGATAAAGCAACTGGACTTGCACCTAAATTAAAAAAGATGGCGATCCCAAGTTTGGGATTATTTTGGTTTAAAGTTTTAAATGGTGTGCTTATTTGTATGCAAAAGTATTTGGGTAGCTAAAAAAAACCTCTGAAAAAACACAAAGATAGTGATTTCTTTCATTTTAAGTTGTTCTGTTGAAAGATATAAATTAAAAGTAGAGATTCAGCTTTATAATAAAACAACAAATTATTACATAATGTGCATAAAATTAAAAATAACATGCAAAAACTGATTTCATACTTTGACAAAAGTATTTGGGCATCCTTACATTAGTACTTTGGTGTGCCCACCCTTTCCTTCCTTCACAGCTTGCAGTCTTTTTTTGTATTTTGAAAGAAGTTTGTTGCCCATTCTTCAACACATACAGTTTTGAGTTCTGCAAATGACTTTGTTTCTCGTTTTGCAACAGCAGCCTTAAAGTCAATCCACAACATATTGATGGGATTCAAGTCTGGGGACTGAGATGGCCAATCCATAACTGTAATCTTACTTTTTTCATAAATGTCTTTATAGACTTCGCAGAATGCTTAGGGTCATTATCCTGCTGAAATACAAACTTCCATCCAATAAACCTTCTTGCACTGGGTAACAAATGAGAGCACAACATTTCTTCATATTTTGCAGCATTCATTGATCCTTCTATAGTACAAAGGTCACCAGTGCCTGAGCAAGAAAAACAAGCCCATACCATCACAAAATCTCCACCCTGTTTAACACCAGACATGATTAACTTTTCTTTAAATTCTTCTCCCCTCTTCCTCCAAACATATTGTTGCTTTCTTGGTGAAACAAAAGTTATATTTTGGATTAGTCTGACCATAAAATTTGGTCACCAGGCTTCTTCAGGTACTCAGTGGAAAACTTTCTTTTGTGCTTTGTTTTTAACAAAGGTTTGCACCTTGGTTTTCTGCACCCATGTACACTCATCTTGTTAAGGTATCGTTAAATTGTTTGCTTGTGAACTTCTTGACCATCTTCTCTCAATTCTTGTGTCAAGTCTTTTGCAGTAATCCAAGGATTTTGCCAGGCTGCTCGAACGATTCTTCCAGATTTTGAACAAATCTTTCTTGGTCTTCCACACCTGGAGCTAGATGCAGTAGTTCCTTTTCTGTATTTGTCAATAATAGCCCACATAGTGGTTTTTGTTAAACCAAGTCGTTATGCTATTTTTCTGGTAGGTACTCCTTTTTCGTTTAGTTGTTTCGCTGCCATTTTTAGATCATTGCTGTACTCTTTAGTTTTAACCATTTTTGGTAAAAAGTAAATTATTTCAAAACCAGTTTATTTAAAATAAAAATATATATATATATATATATTATATTATATTATATATATATATATATATATATATATATATATATATATATATATATATATATATATATACTATATAAAATTATACCCTAGGTGGGAGGGACAGAGCGTGACTCAGTTTTGTGACTTCACCACTGCTTCTTGTTTGTGGCACCGTCGTTTTCGGATCCAGTCTCCCTATTTTGATTTGGCCACACTGACGAGATTGTTACATATACAAAATGCTGCAAAATAAATGTAATACCCTTTTAATACTTTCCAGCAAGTACCCTCTGCCATTTTTCAAGATTTGTTTTTCACGCACTGTTTTTTAATACTGCACTCAGACAGACAAGATTAATCAATCAATTATTAGATCTAAACATTAGCTTTTAAATACTACAAGCTAATGCATAACCAGGACATGCTTGAGATGCTTTGGTGTACAAATTGTGCCTTTTGTGAAATATATCAAGAAGAACTGATCATTAACCTGTAATGACTGATGTGTTTGGATTTTTTTTTTGTTTGTTTTATTTTGTTAGAAAAAGAAGGCGGGAGATGAAATGGAAAAAAAAAATTGTGGATACTAATAACATTTTTGGGGGATTTTCTTTAATCTGATAATTTTACTGCAAATAAAGTGCAAATAAATTCTCTCTCTCTCTCTCTCTCTCTCTCTCTCTCTCTCTCTCTCTCTCTCTCTCGTGGAGGATTGAGGGAAGGGCTTGCAGAGAGGTGGAACGCCAGTGCGGTAGGACCGGAAAATTTAAAACTTTATTTATTTATCTATATATCTATATTTATTTATTTATTTATTTATTTGTGTTTCATAGTTACTTAGTTGTTTTTTTTTTTGTGTGTTTGTTTGTTCGTAGGTTAGTGGTGTGTGTGTGTTTGTTTGTTTGTTTGTAGGGTGTTTGGAGATCCCGTTATGGGGTCTCGTTCAGGAGGGCTGGGGGCTCTCACCCGCCGACACGGGGTCCGTTGCCTGCCTGACCCCGGGGTTTCGGTGGAGGAGTGCCTGCTGGCAGTAGGAGAGGTGGTGGGGTTTGAGAATATTATGTCGGCGTCAAGAATGAATAAAGCGCTGGTAATATTTTTAGTGGAGGTGTCTCTGGTACACAAGCTGGTAGAGGAAGGATTTACAGTGAAAGGTGAATTTGTTCAGGTTTCCCCTCTAGTAACCCCGGTTACGAAAGTTATTATTTCTAATGTGCCTCCGTTTTTAAAAAATGAGCAATTAGAAAAGAATTTAGCTCGTTTTGGTAAACTGGTGTCCCCGATTAAGGGAATCCCGCTGGGGTGCAAAAATAACAGTGTTAGGCACGTCATGTCATTTAGAAGGCAGGCGTTTGTCTTACTAAATGATCCTAATCAAGTCATTAATGTTGCCTGGAATTTTAACGTGGAAGGGATGAATTGTGTGGTGTTTGTCAGTTCCGAAACGATGAGGTGTTTTTACTGTGGAAAACAGGGACACCAGAGGAAAGCCTGCCCGAGAAAGGAGGCTACAGCAGAGACAGGGCAGGATCAGGGCGATGCTGGCGAGGAGGAAGTCGGGGGTGTTGGGGGTGAGCGGGAGGAAGAGTCGGCTCCTGCACCGCAGCCGCAGAGCGAGCCCGTGCTGACCGAGGAGGGGGCGATCCAGAAGGAAACCGGAGCAGAACCACCAACACCACGGCCTCGCACAAAGAGACCCAGCCGCAGCCTGTCACTGACGGGTTCGGAGGATAATACCGCTACTACTGAGAATGGTGAAGAATCATTCAAGGTAGTAGCGAAAAAGACACGATTTCAACGGAAGGCTGCAGAGCTGCCGGATGGCAGAGCGCAGCCAGTGCAGAACTCCGAACCTGTGCAGATAGGGCGACTGCGGGCTCCAGGCGGGGCGTCAGTCCCTCCCAACGCAGAGGAAGAGAGCACAGCGCAGGGTGAGCCGGGCGCGGTGCAAGACTCTCCGCTAGCTGAATCTCAGCCGCCTGAAATAGTGACGGCTGTGGCAGAGACCGGTGTCGAGGAGTCGAAGGGAGCTGCGGAGGAGCGGATTCTCGGGGCTGAGCGAGAGGACAGCGCGGATGAGATGGAGGGGGAGCTCTCTGACTCTTCGCTTATCTCAGACAACCCTGATAGCCAACCCGTCAGTAAGAAAAAGTTATACACGCTTGAGCAGGTAAATGATTTTATGATAGAAACAAAAGGGAAAAGGGGAGTAGAAATAGCAAGCTTTTTCAATGATCTAAGGTTATTTCTCCACTCCGCTCACGTTATAACAAGGAAAGTCACAATAGAAGAATTTGATCAGCCAAAACGTTATAGATTAAAAAAAATTGTTCGGAAAATTAAAAAGGACCTTAAAAGTGGTTCAAAATCTCTTGTTTAAAAATGGCTGTATTTTATGAAACTTCTTTTATTACTTGTTTTAGTGTGTTAGTTTTTTTTAGCTATGATGGAAAGGTGTGTTTTTATTTCTTTTAATCTAAACGGCTGCAGACAGTCTTTTCAGAGGGCGCAGCTAGTCGAGTTTTTAGAGCAGAAGCAAGCGGGGGTGGTGTTTCTGCAGGAAACGCACTCGGATCAGGAGAATGAGGAGGCGTGGTGAGCGGAGTGGAAGGGGCTGTGCGTGATGAGTCACGGTGCTAGTACTAGTGCAGGAGTAGCCGTGCTTTTTAAACCCAGCCTGGGGGCAGTTTTACTAGATATGGATGAAATCGAGAAAGGGAGGATTTTAAAAGTAAGAGCTAGGCTGGGCAGTACAGTGTATGTTTTTTTTAATATTTATGCCCCCAATAGAGGGGGGGAACGAATTTTATTTTTTAAGAAATTAAAGCAAGCTCTTTTTAAAAATTAACAATAATGATGTGGTGGTAGTAGGAGGAGATTTTAATTGTACTGTTAATTTTAATATTGATAGAAATAATGATGAACCACACCCTCAGTCCTCCAGAGAGTTGGCTGCATTGTTAGAGTCCAGTGACCTGGTTGACATATGGAGATGCCTGCACCCCAGTTCAAGACAATACACCTGGTCTCAGTATCACACAGACTGTGTATATTGAGCAAGACTAGACCGGTTTTATACTTCTAAAAACGATTTAAATAAATTTATCAAAGCAAGACTCATCCCCAGTAGTCTCTCTGACCACCACTGTCTATTAATTACAGTAATAATTCAATCAGAACCCCACAGAGCATCTTACTGGCATTTCAATGTAAAATTATTACAAGATGTAAAATTTAAGCAACAATTCAAACTTTTTTGGATAATTTGGAAAAAAGAAAAAGCACAATGTAAAGATTTAAGACAGTGGTGGGACATTGGCAAAATACAAATTAAATGTTTTTGTCAACAATATACTATAAATGCAACCAGGTCACTGAACACAGCCGTGAGAGAACTGGAGTCCAAAATCCTCCTCCTAGAGGAAAGTTTAAATTCAGAATTTAAAGAACAGACCCTGGAGAACCTAAAAGAGCAGAAAATCGCGCTGGGGAGCTTGCTGAAGGAAAGAGTGAAGGGGGCGATTGTGCGTTCCAGATTCATGGAGTTGAGAGACATGGATGCCCCCACTAGTTTCTTCTTCAACCTGGAGAGGAAGAGAGCGGACAGTAGACAGCTGTGTTGTATCAGGACTCCTGGTGGGAAAGAACTGCACACCCGGGAGGAAATCAGCAGAGAGGCGGTGCGTTTTTACAAGGAACTTTATAATAAAGAACTGTGCAACATAGAGGACACTGAGCGGCTGCTCCAGGGGTTACCCAGCCTCAGTGAGAAGGAGCAGATTCAGCTGGACGCACCGCTGACCCACCAGGAGATGACCGCCGCTGTCAAGCAGCTCTCCAGCGGAAAGGTTCCCGGGATCGATGGACTGCCAGCAGAATTTTATAATAATTTCTGGGATATAATGGGGGAGGATTTGCTCCAGGTTCTGAGAGAGAGCCTCAGCCACAAGGAACTGCCTCTTAGCTGCCGTAGGGCGGTGGTTACACTGCTGCCCAAGAAGGGAGACCTATGCCAGCTTAAAAATTGGAGACCTGTGTCAATTTTATGTTCTGATTTAAAGATTTTATCCAAAACAATCGCTAATAGATTAAAAAGTGTTATTGGAACTGTAATACATATGGATCAAACATATTGTATACCGGGTCGCTCTATTTTTGATAACTTGTTTTTTATTAGAGATTTTTTAACTGTAAGTGATATTTGTGATTTTAATGTAGGAATGGTCTCCCTGGATCAAGAGAAGGCTTTCGACAGAGTCGACCACACCTATCTCTTTCATACACTGGAAGCCTTCGGGTTCGGTCCTGGTTTTATTTCTTATATTCGGCTTTTATATTCCAACATTTTTAGTATTTTAAAGATCAACAATGGGCTGAGTCAGCCCTTCCCAGTGTGCAGGGGTATAAGGCAGGGCTGTGCCCTGTCTGGTATGCTGTATTCACTGGTTATAGAGCCCCTGCTGCACCTGCTGAGGGTCAGGCTAGCTGGATGGACAGTGCCCTCCTCGCCCTCCACACCCTCCTCTGCCACAGTGAAGGTGTCTGCCTACGCAGACGATGTGACTGTGTTTGTGAGTGGGGATGCAGATGTCCAAGCGCTGCAGCAGACTCTAAATGAGTAAACTGGGCAAAATGTGACACCTTCCTGTCAGGCAGCTGGGATGAGGGCACCCCTCCTTTCCTGCCTGAGGGGCTGAAATGGAACAGAACAGGTATTAAAGTGTTGGGGGTGCACCTCGGAACAGAAAACTACATGAAAAAGAACTGGGAGGGTTTGTTGGACAGGGTGAGGGGGCGGCTGCAGAGGTGGAAGGGACTGCTGGCTCAACTGTCCTTCAAGGGCCGGGTGCTTGTTATTAATAATCTGGTGGCCTCTAGCTTGTGGCACAAGCTGGTATGCCTGGACCCACCCCAGGGCCTGGTGAAGGAGATCCAGAGAGTGTTGCTGGAGTTCTTTTGGAGCGGGAGACACAGTTTGAGGCCGGCAGTCCTCTACCTCCCTAGTGATGAGGGGGGGCAGGGGCTAGTCAGCATTGCCAGCAGGGTGGCAGCCTTCAGACTGCAGGCGGTTCAGAGACTCCTGTACACTGAGGAGGAGGCTCATTGGAAGAGGCTGGCCTGTTTCCTTCTCAATAGATTTGGGGGGCTGGGGTTAGGAAAACACCTGTTTTTAATTGAGAACACCAGTTTTAGTAAAGCAGGACTTCCTCCTTTTTATCAAAGTATTTTAAAAGCCTGGCAGCTGGTGAGGGTGGAGAGGGATGTGGAGTCCTTGACAGGGCAGGACCTGTTTGAGGAGCCCCTATTTTTTAATCCACTCTTTCCAGTTAAGTTCCTCCAGTCGATGACGCTCTGTGCCAGTTTTTTAAAAGCAGGTGTAACCAGGATGGTCCACCTGTTAAACCTTGAGCTCTCCTGCTGGCTAACTGCCTCCCAGCTAACTGCACAGCTAGGCTGGCACTCAGAGAGGCTTGCAGAAAGACTGATGGGTGAGTTGAGGGGCTGCCTCTCCCCGCGGCTCAAGGCAGTCCTGAGGGAGGAGTTGTCCAGAGGCACAGAGCAGAGACAGCTTTCCTTATTTCCAGGGATGATCGTGTCACCAGCAGTAGGTGAGGAAGGTGAGGGCGGTGGAGAGAATGGAGGGACTTTGCTTAAATTGCAGAATGTGGAGGAAATTATCTTTCACACAATGAATGGAAAACATATATACAAATTGTGTGTTAAAGCCACAGAGTATAGTAGGCTAAGGGGTCTGGTAGACTCTAAGTGGCGAGCTTACTTGGCTGTAGAGGAGGGGCACAGGCCGGTGTGGAGGGTGCTGTACAAGCCGCCTCTCGCCAAGAGAGTGGGGGACCTGCAGTGGAAGATTCTACACTGCATTGTGTCCACAGGCAGGTTTCTCCATAGAGTGGACCCCAGCATCAGTGAGCAGTGCGCTTTTTGCTCAGCAGAGGAAACTCTCTTTCATGCCTACAGTGAGTGTGAGAGGCTGCGGCCACTTTTTAATTTACTGCAGGGAATCCTGAATAATTTAGGGGTCGTTTTTAGTAAGGAGCTTTTTATTTTTGGGGTTCTATACAGTTTTAAAATGAAAAACAGGTGTGTTCTTATTAATTTTTTAATTGGACAGGCAAAATTGGCTATTTTAAAGACAAGGAAAAATCAACTCTCTGGTTCTGGACTGACCAGTTTAGTGGTTCAGTTCAGGGTGCTCGTGGTCAGCCAGATCAGAGTAGAGTTTGAGTATTTTAAACTGGTCAGTAACCTGGAGGACTTTCAGGAGAGGTGGTGTGTGGGAGACGCCTTGTGTGCTGTGAGTGAGGAGGGGGAGCTCCAGTTTTTGTTCTAATTTTATTTAATTTTTGTTTTACAGTGGCTTTTTTTTTGGCTTTTATCTGTTTTCAACAAAGAAAAAAACACTGTTTAATATTGATTTTTTAATGATCCTTTTATTTTGTTTAAAATCTGTTTTTAAGGAGAACACGATGTATTTTAGGATTTTTTAAATTTTGCTGAAGCAGTAGGAATCTTAACTTTTGTTGTGTTTTACCTTTATTTGAATTTTAATGGATTTTATTTGGAATATTTAAATAAAGGATCTTAAAAGTCTCTCTCTCTCTCTCTCTCTCTCTCTCTCTCATTACAGCATCTGATGCTTCTTTATAAGTGGCTGCCTGTATGTCACACGTGATTTGAGATCGGGCAGTACTGTTTTTGTTCTTCTGTTCTTGGCAGTCAGTCACATTCCTGTTTGTGCTCTCAGACAGGCATGTCTTTTTTTGGCGATTTTAATATACGCGCTATGCCCGCATTTAAGATGCACGTCTTTTTTGAGAAGAAAAAATTGTTTAAAAAGTGTATCTTAAATTCAAAGGAATACCGTAGTTTATTTATGTCTCAAAACTACACTCAGCAAAACAAACTTCTAATAATGCAATTATTGAGTTTAAATGTAAAGATATGCCAGCAATCTGATACACATTTTACTACTTTGGTTTTATAGAAGGCATAATTATTTTGTGAATTGTTACTGCATTAAACTAATCTTTAAAGAAAACACATTTTTTTCAATGCTCTGTAATCTATCAAAGTGGAACAGTAAGCATTTTGAAAAACAAGTACACACACAATTAACAGGGCTCCCTGTTCCAACCAAAACAGAGATTTCTCTTTGAAGTAAAAAAAAAAAAAAAAAAAAAGAAACACTAAACCATCCAAAAAATGTAGTAAATTAAGGCAGTTTTAACAAACATGCAACATATTCTTAGATTGTTTTTAAAGTTCAGAATAACCTCTCAAATTGTTTTTCTTGTTGCAATAATCTTTGATAAAAAAAAAAGCTATATAAAAAAAAAAAAACATCAACAAGGTTATCTTTGAAATGTTTCAGCGCCATTTACTCTAGTCTTTTTCTGTCTTTCAAGGACTAGACTTACAATCCCATTTCTTGTTACAGCAGGATTTAAGATATGCATTACTACCAGTGGTAGTTTTTTGTTAACTCCCTGGAAATTCTGGATGCCTTCAGCAGCAGTACTGCTTGGTTTACAAGCAATCTTGATTCAATCATGCGCCTATAATCTCCAAATCACCATTTTATCTTCAAATCCAATCTCACATAGGTGTCTTCGCTTAGGGTGAACTCTCTCAAGCTATTTTCTGGTTATTATGCTGAAGGGGCTTATCTTTAAACACAGCTTCTAATTCATGCGAGTGATCAACATGACTTTGTAGAATACAAGCTGCAATGTACAATATGTAGGAATGTCCATCAGGGATTACAGAGGAAGTACAGAAAGTAAATACAACTTCCAAGACCCATCATGGCGTATGACATATCTGGAGCAGCTTAAAGTCCTTTATTTTCTTTGGGGTTTTTTTCTCTTGTTTATTTGCAGCTCAATTCTTCTTTCACAAGATCTTTTATAACTCTAAAGTTAAACTTTAAAGTTGATTTATAGTTTTATGTAAAATTAAGTATTGGTATTTAATGTATAAAATAAAACAAAAAACAAAAACAGTTCAACAGGCTGTGCAAAGTCTGGATTTTTGAAAGCCTTCCTCCTTATTTTATTATTTTGGATACTATGTGGATTTTACATTAGCTTAAATCACATTATTATTTAACAGTTTATCTTATCCAATAGATGATGAAAAACAAAAAGATGTAGCCTTGTTTATTTTTTTTTTTTTTTATTTTTTTTTTTTTTTGGTGAAACCTATGAAGACTGATGCTGGTTTCTACGAAATATGCACAATTTTAAAACACATACCAACATCAAATTCATGACTTCTAATCAGGATATTTCATATTCTTTATTTAGTTTAAAATTATTACAATTGCCAGGAAAAATACCAGTTATATGATCAAAAAAGAAATTAAAACTTTTTCAAAAAGTTGATAAATCTGCCATAGTTAGCATAGCATATAACCTGGAGAAAAGCCATCCACCTTTTTGGACAGCTACAAAGTTATCTTCCCTTATGATAAGACTGGAGCCATATGTCCATATTAACCCAGGCTTTCTTAGTGAAGATGGAAGAGATGATGTTTGTCAAGCCCATCAAATATAGTAATAACCCTATCCAATGTCCCTATACAGCACTGTGGCAGCACGGCAGGATGAAAGGTCTGCCAGTGCACGAGTGTGTATATGTGGGGAGTACTGGGTGGCAGGGAGGGAGTTAAAATCCTCCCTGCAAACACACATGGGAATATGGCTGGAGCCGTCTATTGAATAAGGCTCCACTAATTAAGACTCCAGCCACAGGTGTATGCATAGGGTGATATGGGTGTTAGAATTGTGTTGGTGAAGGAATGTTGTGGTGGACTGTACTATGTGTTTCTTTTGAGTAATGTAAATAAATATGCATGTATGAGCGCTTAACTACAGCTTCCTGGTCTCTGAGTCTCCTTGGCAACGTGCACCCTGTCGCAAGCGCCCAAGAACTGTTATATTACAGTAATGGTTTTGGCAACAATAGAGTGTTACTGTTAAGGAAATTTTTTGCAGATTGAACATGACAGGATGTTGTAAAATCAGTGACAGTCGGTTAGGGGGCCTTTAAAAATGTCTCAGGAATGTGTGAACAATGTTACTTGTCCTTTAGAAAACAACAAAGGCTACAGATGTGTGCAGTCAAGAAGAACTTGTGCATGCAAGGAGGTCAAATGTGGGGAGCAAAATAAGAACAAAAAGTTTTAGAGACGAGTAGAAGACGTTAAGGTAAGTTAAGATAAGGCAGGTTCATTAAATTCCCACAGACGCTCCTGATAAATAACAACAAAACAAAACACCAAATGCATGTTACTGTCTAAAGAACACTGCTTTTTTCACATAGTGAATTTCTAAAACCTCATGAGAGATACATTTTCCCAAAATTTCTCTTATTGCAAATCATCTTGACAGTAATGATTTTTTTCGGAATGAAATGCAAATGAATAAAACATTGAGGAAGTATTTATAAAGGGATTCCACAGACATTTTAACTTACCAATACAATTGTGTAAATGCCAGTTTTAATCAGAAGGATCTACTTTATTAGCATACACTATGGTGACAAGGGAAACGATTTGTGGCTGAAGATCACTACAGTTTGGCCATCTGTTTATAAAACCTGTTTAGGAACACAATGTCAAGATAACAACGATTATCCTTGCTCTTAAAATAAAAATACTTCCAAGACATACAGAAATGTCCCTGAAGTGTTACAAGTGTCCCTCAGTTTTCTATTAGCCAATGTTTTATCTAATGTATAAAAGCCCTTGACAACATAGTGTTCAGTTTTAACACACAGCACATTTATCTTTTTTTCACTAATCTGTGGCATAGCTTTTGAAATAAATAATATAAATCAAAATGTCCTGGGACTCAGATTAGATGAGAAACAGAAATTGGTTGTACACACTATTGATTGCCTTTAATACTCTAAATGAAATACTGTATACAGTTTTAACAAAACAAGTTTCACGGCAAATGCATTTTTATTTCTATAGATTCAAAACCTAACATTTACACTGTGAAAGGCAACAGTTCTGCCTTTATGATGCTGTGTAATCTATCAGATAAAAACTAGCTCTGAACAAACACAGAAAATACAACAGAAGTTTTAGAAGTGCTTTTCATGCCCATAGACAAACAAAGAAAGAAAGAAAAAGTAACGATTTAAAAAAAATAAAACTATTGTGTAATTTAATTAAAATATTTTAATTAAATGCAAGTATTGTTAAGTTAATTGCTTTATTGAATGATGCTACAGCTTTTGTCATTGCTCTATTAATTCACAACCTGCAACCGATAATATAATACCTTGTTAAGAAATGCTTGAAGCAGGAACTGTCAGCTCAAACAGGTGGACAAAAATGTATATAGAATTGGTAAAACAATGACAGTTGGATGTCCAATACCTCGTTTCCATGGACAGCCAACTCGAGTCAACTCAAATTGGCCTGTATTCTCCCACAACTCGAGTTAGTGGACAGCTCTAGTTGGTGAAAAAGGTAGCACTTCTATGCTTTTCCGAGTTACCCTAGTTATTACATGAGTTGGGCAGGAAATACTACTGATTTCCCCCAAAAATACTTAAGTTAAAGGTCAAGACCACTTTGATGACAAAAATAGAAACTCTTTTTAATATAGCTAACCTTGAATGTGTGTGTTTTTTTTTTAACGCAAACATATTACAAACTGGAGAAAACAGAAGCGAAGAGAAAGGATTGTGCAGATGACAAAGAAAAGAATGATATAAGAAGGCGATCGAGAATATAGGTATGAAACTGTTTGTTGCACAACCTTATTTTAGTTGGTGTAAATTGAAATAATTATTTGTCCCCTGATAAATGTGGTCATAATAACATTATTTTCGATTATCTTTAAACAAATCTCTTCTATTCATGTGGTTCATGGAAATATGGTACAAGATGGAAAGCTCATTAAGATCTTGGCTTGAATTTCTCCATTATCATAACCTGTAACAACAGTGTAACAGGAAGTTCACTGTACATGTCTGCACTAAATTAACAAACATTAAATGATATATCCTCACAAGGAAGTAAGTGCTTTTATAAACTTACTCTGTAAGCATGACAACACAATAAAAAAATTGCACTTTGCAAAATGTCAAATCCAAAATACACATGTAATCAGCAACCTTTGCAATAGTATGGCAATAAATACATAACAGTAGGAATACAACTGATTCACTAATTGGTTTTCAAGAAAGTATTGCACTCAACACCAAAACCTCACATAGGCAAATATATTAGTAAACACTTTAAGAAAATGTATATATCTATCAATCATATCTTGGCACGCTGTCAAAGGACCAGGTCCCACTGGACAAAATGACTTCTGTTAAACCTATTCAAGTTTCTGGTAGACAGATGTCTTCATAACTGCCCCACTGGGGCACTAAGAATGCAAAATGTCAACTGCCCTTTTATAGGAAATTCCTCCTTATCCAAGGTTTAATTCTGGAATGGGATTGACTCCTCTCACTCTGCACATTTAGAAGTGGTTGGGGGCAGTTACCCTTCTGGTTCTTTTTTTTTTTTTTAAATAGGAAGGATAATCAATAACTTGAAACTGTAATGATTCCTTATTCAGGCAGAAAAAAAATAACTTACAGTTAATGTACAAAAGAAAAAGAACTATGGCTAATGAATAACATGCAAATCAGAAAGTGCTCTAATATTGCAAGACCTGACATGTCACGTGAACGCGCTTTTTGTATCATCTTGCTAGAACATGGAAAACAGTTAATCAAAAAATGTGTCGAGCTGCAGCCTAACCAAACCGAAGAAAATATTATCTGTAAAATGTAAACTATGCTGAGAAATAACTATTTGTAACTGTAACTTCCACAACACTGCCCATACATCATAATGGGAATCTCAATTTTAATAAAAAAGAAATGTAAATTTAAACATGTAAATTGGCCTCCGTTTAGCTATTCCCTTATTTATTATGGTTGCTTCAGGCAAGTTAAGCAACAATTAGTACCTCACTGTCTGCATTCCATTTCTAAGGCTTCAAAAATATCTGAATACAAGGCCTCGATCTGCCGTAAAACCTACAGAAATACTGTTCTGTTTTGTATCTTATTTAATTATATACACATGTTCAATGTAAAGGAAACTATTAAAGCAAACCACAACCTAAATGCAATGACTTCGGGTTCAGGGAGATTGACACCAGGTTACAACAAATAAGTATTAATCTTTCTTTTTCAAAGTTGCATATGGCCTTTCATGGAAATGCAGTAGAACTGAAAAAGTCTATAAATTCTGCAGTGTTGGAATTAAAACACAGACAGCTACAATCTTCAGCTTTTAGAGTTATGGTTATATATTTTTAAACTGAGAATTCATTCATTCTCAAAAATAAATAAACAAACAGTTACTTGTTTGAGAAATAAAAACAGAATAACAACATCAAATGAAAGATTCAGAAACTTACTCTGGTAGAGACCGTCTAATGATTGAGTGGACATGTCTATAAACATCCAGTTTGGACAAGCAGCGGCAAGATGTATGATTGGCAAAGCTCACTGTCACTGGTTTTGGTCCCTGAGACAGTGGTACTGTAATTTCAAACAACTAGAAGAGGACAAAATAGGACAAAATCAATGACATGACTAAAAACAGAACCATAATTTGACATTCTTGTGGAACATAACTGTCTGCAAACACCATGACTCTCAAAAAATTAGTTTATTTAATCAATGCTGTTTAGTCTAATACAAAGTGTGTTTGAAAACAACACTGCTAGCAATGGCTGAGCATAGTAATTTCTTTATCGTGTCATTTTTGTTTAAATAAACTGTTTGCCTGAGCCCACATAGCTGTGTCAACCACAAGTGATTATATAAATGTGTTCAAGACAGCAGCATTACTTTAATTAGCAACTCATTCAAGAATAAATTCCTAAAAGTATTTCAAGCCTTGGGAATATGGGTCTAAAGATATTATGGCATTATTTTCTCCCATTTACTGTTATGAAGTTACTCCATGTTACTGTGAGTATCCTAATTAATTATGCTTTCATGCACAAGATCCAATAACCCCATATTGATAAGTGAACCTTTTCAGTTTTTGTTACTCATTTTGCAAACATACATTTTTGTCAATAAGAAATAAAGGTTTGCATTAAATTGCACTTTTCACATTATAAAAAGTGACTATTGACTATATTGACTCCAATGACTTGTCAAAAACATTCACATTTTATCAATAACCAATTTCAGTTCAACAGTTACAGTAAGTATATATCAATATATTACTTAAAGGCCCATACAATTTGTATTTGGAAGAATTTACTCAAGAGATTTCCATCTATTATTTATTAGAGTTCTTAACTGAAAAGGCTGTTACTTCACGCACTGTTATACAATTCACAATGGTCATTAAAACCAATCTTGTTGACCCTTTGCCTTTTACTACACAGCCATAGAATTACAGATCAACTCAGTTTTATAGACATAAAAACTTAGCATTGACACACCGTCCCGACTATAAATATTCAAACTAAAACTCTTGTCACTGATAATGATCAAGTAGCAACAAGATGGCTTGACCTAACAACATGACCTAGGAACTGACACCACCTAATTTACTGGGAGTAACTCTTCCCTTCACAGGCTAATTTATAGCCCTTTATGTATACAGCACATATGAGTTTCTCATTTATACAATGTAGGCACCAATTTAATTAATTTGCATGAAAAGAAAAAAAATGAATTGGCTTCCGTTCGTTCGCAACATGCTGTACTGTAATTATCTCTGGGCTCAAAACAAACAGCATTTACACTTTTTGAACTCCTAAGATAGGTTAGATAAAGGACAAAACAAGAACTCTAGGTTCCAAAGGAATGAAGAGGGCACAATTCATGCGTGAAGTTTTAGAATACTGTTTTAATTTTAGTAACAACTTACTGTTTTACTGATATAAGATGTACTAATGTTCATGCACTGAAGTCCTTCGTTGTTGCAGCAGCCCCCACATCTGTAGACAGACACGCAGGGTGGTTTAAAGAAGGTGTTTGTTGCTGCCCCAAACTCTTTTCCCACATCTAAACAAACCTCTCGTGGCATGCACTGGGTCTTTCTCCACTCAGTATCAATACCTGTCAAATGCATTTTGAAAAATCAGACAGAAGAATAAGTTGAAATACAATAGTGCTATATATATATATATATATATATATATATATATATATATATATATATATATATATATATATATGACTACGTAACGGGCACATGATTTGGTTTTAAAATATGCTATTATATATGTGCAGTAAACAACAAACAATGTACATGCAAGCATTATCATAATTTAATTAATTATTTTCTAATGTAATGTAAACGTCCCTTATTATAAAGTGATTTTTCCACTTTTCTTCGAGTATTAACTGTTATTGCAGTCAATATTATAGGAACAGACCACTGCAACAGCCGCAGTAAAAATGAACTAGATCTGAGTGTGCTGGTGGGACAGTTTAGTATAGTTTACAAAAACAGTTTCAAATTTAAAAAGTACATTCTATAAGTTTGAGTACTCTTGCTGGAAACTAGGTTTTTTATATAGTTGACAATGTTTTACGTCGTATACGTTTCTGTAAATACTTGAAAATCAAACCACATGTTACAATATACAAAACGAAACATAAGGAGTATCAAAGCAATGTTCAAGAAAATTGAAAATTGTCTCTAAATCTTGGATTCCTCAAAATAGCCACCTTATGCCTTAATAACAGCCTCACAAACACGAGGCATTCGGTTAAAAAGTTTCAGCAGGAAATCACCCGACATGTCTTCCCAGCTCTTCTGCAGCAGTTCCCAGAGATGGCACTTGTGAGTAGCTTTGCTTGACTCTTCTGTCCAGTTCGTCCCATACAAGTTCTATGGGATTGAGGTCTGGAGACTGGGCAGGCCAGGTCATTAAATTGAGTTGTCCTTCACTTTCCTTCTTCGCCAGATAGTTCTTGCACAACTTTGAGGTGTGTTTGGGGTCATTATCTTCCTGAAGAATGAAGGACAGCCCAACTAGCCGTAATCCTGATGGAATGGCATGCCTCTGAAATATGGTATGATAGCCATGCTGGTTGAGTTTGCCATGGACTTTTTTGGCCCAGGCAAGTCTCTTCCGTTTATTCTGCACTCTTAACAATGGTTTCTTTGCAGCAATTCTTCCAGTTAGGCCAGCTTCGCGCAATCTCCTCTGAGCAGTTGATGTTAAAACATCTGTACTTCTAGTAGCATTTAGCTGAGCTTGTATTTCAGGGGCAGTTAATCGTCGGTTTCGCAGACTTGTGACTCGAATGAAATTGTTCTCTGATTCTGAGGTCACCCTCGGCCTGTCTGACAATGTTTGGTCCTCATGAGTGCCAGTTTCTTCAAATCGTTTGATGGTCTTGGCCACAGCAGTTACAGACCCTGCAAAGTTCTTGCAATTTATCTTAAAGATTAATCTTCATTTCTTAAAGTAATTACAGGCGTCTTTTTTCTTTGCTTAACTGAGCGTATTTTGCTATTTCTGCTCCCTTACATTCAGGAATGACAAACTTGTGCCTATGCTACCTATATTTATAGTAATCATGGACCCTCACCTGTTAACAATAATTGGTGACAAAAGGTTAACTAGGTAACATGCTAGTTAACTCAAAGAACAACCAACAAAGACAATTTTATACTTAGGCCAGTGTTCTAACACCGTGTTATACACATTTCAGACTTTTAACTGACTTGGGCTTCAGACTGAAATCTCCTTGCTTTGGTTGACCATTTCATTGAAATTGACAAGATTTACATTTTCATTTAAAAATTAAATTTTTGAATGCAATTCACTTATAATTATCAGCTTATATAAGTACACATATCATATAATGAAATATTAAGTGTTTATAGACACGTTTATACAGTTAAAAGCATAGGTAATCGTGAAAAACCTGGTTTCAAGCAGGTGTACTCAAACTTTTGACTGGTACTGTGTGTGTGTGTGTATATATATATATATATATATATATATATATATATATATATATATATATATATATGTAACATGAGAAGAAACAAATAAAAATACTATAACCATGTCCCCCCTTTTCCTCTAGAAGGCAACATTTGTAGTAAAATACTCAAAGATCTTCAATATCCCATTACAGTATCTTTTTAGTTGTAGACCTTTCCTCGCTTACTAAAATAGCTGGGATATAAGGTTAGAGTTCATTGTGTATTGTTTAATTACAACACTTCACTTTTAAATCTCATAATGGCTTTGGCACTAGGCAGGCAGTAGGATCAGTAATCAGGGTCTCTTTTACTGTAATTCTGAGATCTGATTGTTTGGCTTGGAAAATAAACAATATTGGCCACTGATGTCATTTTGTTGGGAAATGTTTCAAATTTCAGCAGCGTTTCTCCTGATAACAGCAGGGAGTACACATCTTTCAGATGGTAATCTTTTGCTTTTTATGTTGTTCATTTTACATATAAAAACCAGGAATGGTTATCATATAGAACAGAAACATATATGATAAATGGTTCTGTACACCATAGAGGGAAATCTGCTAGTTGCATATGCTCCAATAAGTGAAAAATGTTCTTTTGCAGTTCTGAAATAAAATTAGTCTAATTATCTCCTCATCTTACAATAAACTTACTTTTTAAAATGTCAAGATTGTAAAATGCTGCTGCAAATACTAAGGGTTCCTCAGTCCTTGCGTCGGAGGCAGCTTTTTCTCTGTCTTGCAGATGTCCGCCTTTCTTTGACTGACATCTTAACATATTCCAATATTTTGGGTAGACTATTTTCATGAGTTCATCCACACTGGATACAGACCGCAACTGTTCTTCTAGCTCTGGTTCTGGATAGTCCTAGCAAAGAAACACAGGAGATCAGTTAATTAAATCGTCAGCAGAGATGAGGAGTCTGTGAAATTTTGAATATTGTACTGATGATCAATTTTTTTAATTAAAACACAACCAGCCTTGGAAATGTGTAATTCTGCATAGAAAGAGGCCTTTCTGTATTCTCCTTATTTCTCTTCCCTATCCACAATACCATAATAATGTGCTATAAACATGTGTTGAAATTACACGTTTGCCATTAACTTAATTCACAACCAAATGTTCAAAACAAGATGTAGGTAGTGTGAATAGGATAACCTGATTAAAGGTTTACCTTCATATCTTTCTACTCATTTACATAACAAAACGTGTGTGTATTAATAACATCTCTTCAGTTAAAAAAAAAAAAAAAAAAACAGTTACTGCTGAGAGAGAGAAAAAGCTGACAATGTCATCTGGGATGATACAGAAACATCTGCAAACTGATAAAGAAACTGAACTGAGATTTCCTTTATATAAAGAGGTAGGTATATAAAACAAATAACTGGCTAGCAGAGAAAGTAAATGGCAAATAGTTCTCCCCATTCTGTTATCCTTGTTTATTCAAGTTTGGAAAAACAATATTATTACCATAACTCAGTTCTCATTGTAGTCCCTGATCAGAATACTATTTGCATATAATTTTCTATCATCAGTCCATATTTTACTGCTCAGGATGGATGACTTATCTGTGTTCTGCCTCTCTCAAACTTCAGTCCATTCTGCTTGTTTTTCTTACAAATTAATGGTTTCTTCCTAAACAATCTTGCAGTCTATCTACTGATGTATATCAGCTTCCCCTGTTTCCTTCCAACTTAACCACATCCACAGCTGTTTTCATTCTGTCTAGTTGTAGACACGTATCCTGGTAGACCTCTGAGTGACTTGAGCTTTTAAATAGTAATGCACACTTGCATTAATTGAGTACTAATAAGGAAATCACCAGTTCCTGTATGTGCATAATGTATGCATGCCTTTTATATTATTATACTGAATGTATTTTATACTGGGATGGTGCCATAAATTACATTTTTGTTTTTTATATAATCAATGACTTGCAGTGCAAGAAAATAATGCAAAAGAGAGTTTTCAAAGGAATAATGAACCATCTGACCCAAAGATTCTTCTTCTTCTTCTTCTTCTGTAAATGGACAATGCCAGTCATTTGTAATTACTTGCTGAATGTATTCTTTTAATATATGGCGCATTGTTTGGTCTTGTCTGGAAATGTAAAATCCCAACATTACATTAACAAGAAAAAGTGGCAGGTGAGAAAAGGTGCAACATAATAAATTAATTCTTGAATAGAAAACATATTATTTTACTGAGAGGTCACACCATTATATAGTGTCTTTTATAAAGGTATTGTATTCAACCTAGGAAAATATTCAATATTGATTAAAATAATACTCTACAAAAAAAAACAAACAAAAAAAAAAACATATGTATGGTCTATCATACTGTCTCTTTCTGTCCACATTCTGATATCACTGGGTAGTTGTAATCTTCTATATAGTATAACTTAATAAATATATCAAACAGATTTTACAAATCATCTCTCTTAGAATATAGTTTTGCCTATTTATAAGAAAGAACACAGCACTGTTTCTGAAATTCTGATGCTTGATCTTTTTAACTCTGCTGCAAGTTGTTCAATATACTGTATGTACATTTAGATTCAAATATTTCCTTTCATTCGTTTTTTTTATTTATTTTTATTTTTTATGCCTGGTGTCAAAACGTAACTCATCTGCCATCAAAACAACTCCAACACCTACAGCCTGACCTGTACCTTGCAGGCCTGCTTAACTTGGATGTTCCTCGTCCTGTATTCAATTGACATTCCTCTTTCAGTGCAAGGTCTGGGAGTTATTTTGAAAAAGGTCAATATTTAACCTCTTTTCCAGCTACTGCTCCTACTAATTAACAATATAATAGTCACATTACTTTATGTAATAATGGGTGGGTATTGAATTCTTCAATAACTGAGCTGCACTTTCTTCTGGTTGTCTTAATGCAATACTGACTGTAATTTTATCTGTGTACGGCTATTAATCATAGTACTAATTTTATCTTGATTCTGTCTACACAGCATTTTAACATCTAATTCTCCTTCAATTAGGACCAGTCAAAATCCTGTTTATTTGAAAAGCTAAGTAGAATTTTAGCAGGTCTGGGAATTAGTATTAAACACAAGCACTGTAGTGTGAATGTGCAACATGCAGCCCCTTTGGGACACTCATTCTCAGTGTGAAAACATGACGGCTGTTATACAGACTGTCAGCGGCTGCTGATGGAAACCGATACTCTTTTGTCTGGAACATTCCAGGAAGCATGCCCAGTTGCCCTCATGACTGACTGCAGAGTGATAAAACTCAAAAGATAATGTTTACGACTCCAGGGATGTCAATAAAATAACTCCTGGAAACGTGCTTATCTCCACTGATTTAGTACGCATAATTAGCCATGTAACCCCAAAATCTACTAATCATAGCATTTACATTTCTTTAGTTTATCAAATAAAAAATTCTTACTACCAGTAATAAGAAATATATTGCACTGAAGAATTTGTCAGTTTCAAAAAGTAAAACAATATGATGATATACAATAATTGTTTTTTAATAGAGCCATATAACACGATAGGGTGTGTGTTGTTGTGGTATATTGCCACTCGTCAGCTGTATTGTGTCCTCCGCCGGCTGACAAGTGGCAATAGCCCACAACAACACACACCCCAGAGTGCCATATAGTGGTTACACAATGGCTATGTTTTTCATTTAAAAATGAAGAACAATGAACAACAATTGGTTTAAAGAAAACTGTAGTGAATCACCTGCTTTGTCCCAACTCCAAGTGCTTTATTTATTTATTTTATTTTATTTTGCGTAAAGTGTGTTGTATGAGCAGCACGGTGCTATATCACTGAAGAACGAAATAGCTGAAATGTCTTTGTAACTGACTTTATTTCTTTGGAAATTGTTGCTATAGCAGGTGATTTACTGGAAGGAAAATGCAGAGACTGTGCAGTGTAAAATAACAAACATTTGTTTCCTTAACATGAGATGCATTTTCATCACTGGTTATGATTAATGAATATGTTTTGCATAATATATTTTTTGACTTTTTAGGCCAACAGCTGCTGCATTACTCAAGTAATTTTTCTTCCTCTCAGGTCTTGAAACCACATAAATATCTGTGTCCCTAGATGGTAAAACTAGACATGATCCTTTTTTTATATCCAAACAGCAGGTTTAGCCTAGACCTACCTACATATTGCTCTGAAAATGCTGTTAGTTGTTTAAAACCTTCGTAAACATGGAGAGTGATTTTCAAAACTTGGTAAGTGGATTTTGAATAATTGACTCAAATTAAGCAATTATAAAGGCCCTGTAACAGGGAGAGATCTGTGCTGACTCTGCTGGCGTGTTCACGGGCTGCAGGAAGAGGGCGGCAGTCGCCCAACAGTGAGTCATGGCAATGACACGGGGAGGTGGGAAAGGGTGTGTGTGGACTTTCCCCCTCTCTGAATGGCTGGGAGGCGGGTCTTGGGTGATTGTTGGTCCTATAAAATAACGCTCTGTTGTTTCCTCAGGTCTGCCCACTTAGACACACCAAGAGTGCGGACGCTTTGATTCAGGACCGGGAATCAGCCGGGAGAAAAGAAATTCACAGCGAGAAAGAGAGAGAGCGGGGAACCCTTGGGCAGACCCCGGCGTATTGTAAAAGAGCAGGCTAGATAGCCGACAGAGTAGGACGGTGATCCGGGTCGTGCGGGTAGCGGCGACCGGGATAACGCTGCCAAGTGCAGCACCTTTTATTTGTAGTTTTATTACTGTTTTATTTTCCCTTGTTCTTTTCGCCTTCTGTTTTCATTATTATTTCTTTGAGCACCTGCGAGTGCATTTGCTGTTCGTGTACCAGCTGTGGTATTTCCGTGGTGCTGTCTATCATCGTTGATAGGCAGCCCACGGTCAACAGTGCCCTCTGCCGGAGAGAAATAAGAACCGGTCTAAAATAAAACTGGGCACCTGTGTGGTGTTTCCAAATACACCTGTCTGTCTCCTGGTCAGTGAATTACCCACACCCCTTCCACAGGCCCCTACACAGCAGACTCGATGCAACAAGTGAAAATGTGCAGCGACATTACACATTTATTTCTTTCACACTACAGACGACACTGGAGCAATGTGAAATAAATCCTAGTTTTTGCAATTTCTTCACACGTCAACTCAGGAATTGATCAAATCAGAGAACAGCTTCAATGCACATGGGTCAGCAGGGTGAAGAAGTATCCAAAATGACAGAAGAAAAAATAATACTTTCTGTGAAAAAATACCCAGAGCTTTAACAAAGATCATTGCAATTATAAAGTTACAGATGTGAATGGTAATACATGGTAGTCCATTTTGAAGGCAATGGATAAGCCTGGTATGCATGAGATGTTGCTATATATGTTTGAAATACTGCCAAAGAAGACACTCAGAATGTTGACGAGTATGTACCTGTCTTGATCAGTCTTGCCAATAGCAATTTTTTATAGTTTTACAGATGTGGCACATCACGTCTGTGTCACTTCAGGTATTTATGGTCTTGTTGCTGCAAAAGTATCTTGAAAACTCATGTCTGGTGCGTAATGGCATTAAACCTGCTTTGCTTTTTCTAAGGTTAGTTTTTCACACAAGATCATCTAACAGGGATTATTAATTAGAGCCATCAGTAACACAAAAAAAGCATATCCCCGTGACCTCAAATTAACTGTACAGTATGGACACATATAAATGTAGGTTTCACACAGAGTACAGGCAGCCAGCCAGATGCCTTCATGCAGTATACACCCAGATTATGATATTCAGGTTAGCTTACAAATGTACAGAACTGGCTTTTCTAGGTATATGTAAAAACTTAGTGTAATATACAGGCAGAGAGACAGAAAGTTAAAATGTACAGTAAGGATTAAGTACAAACACAGTCGTAAACACATAACCCCCATATTATGAATTGCAAGATACCATTTACATAGGAGAATATTTTAAAATGTGTAACTTCATTTACATCCATTAGAATTTACTACACAGTCATCTCAAATCTACAGTCTGAGTTTTACTTCAGGGATACACATGTGCAGCACTGTATATTCTAAACATATTTAACAACGGAAACACATACCCCCACCAACATTATTTATTTTTGTTTGTTCAGGAAGCATGAAGTCTTGTAAAAAGAAAAACAAATAACATATTTGCTTTATTGTATTGAGAACATGTATGTCTGTGTTTATTCTATTCCTGAGATAACATCCATAGTCTGTTTCCTACCAGGAACAATAGATAACTCAGATTTATAAACACATTCACACATAGCTTGTTTCCTATTCCCATGTTTACTTGTTCTTTTATTGTTTTTACCCAATAATACTCTTGAAGGTTTCCTTTCAGTCCAACCACAAACTAAGTTACTCAAAACTTAAATCAGAAGTGTTTAGTGAACATCCTTTTAAGGCAATGTTTTCTTTATTTTAAAAAAAAAAAAAAAAAAAAAATAATATAATATATATATATATATATATATATATATATATATATATATATATATATATATATATAATAATTTTTATATATATATAATTCATTTCTAAAGAATTTGTCAACAGTACAATAAGGAATTGTAGCATGATTATTTGGTCAGTCATGAAAAGAAGGAAAATATTCATAATCACTACCCACTAATTGCCATAGTTAAAATGTGAACTTTGTACTGCGACAACAATCCCCTTCTTCATCATTGTTTACTTTTCCAAATAACACTGTAAGCTTAAGCATGAATGACATGGTGGTTAAAGGACTGATGAAGATCAAAACCTGTTCTGTGGTGCTGGTACATTCAAACCTTTTTACAGGCACTTGTACATCAATGGGACAAGTGTATACAGAGCAGGTGAGAACGCATGTTGTAGTTTCAAATACACTAATATACAGTATAACTAAATAAATATTTTGGGACAGAAAAAAAGGTATCATATAGATCTGTGTTACTATGGAAAAAAGTTAAAACATATTAAAAAATTACATTGATTTAACTATGTAATGGTAAAACAAAATCTGCTTAACAATACCTCGTTTCCATGGCCAGCCAACTTGAGTCGACTGGAGTTAGTGAAAAACGTTCCCGAGTTGTGTGGTTCATGTAAACATGGTAGAAGTATATTTATGTTGAAATAACAAAGCAAAAAGGATGACATTGTAAAAGGGAATACGGATTTTACAATAGTTACTGTTAGCGTTTCAGATGTCCGATACTCTATCAACAACTCAGAACTGATGTTGGAATTTCTTCATCTCTTAATTGTATTCTTTATTAATTGCTTATGCAGGTTAAAAATTAAAAAAAAACAAAAAAAAAAAACAAAACGCAAACATGTTTCGAAGTACAGAATTGTTTCCATGGATATCATACATGTTTTCATTCATTCACATAACTCACAAGTAAAAGCTTTGTGAATCTGGCCCACCATCTAGGTTTCACATGCTCAGATGTAAATGCTAAATAATTGTCCTTCTTGACTGTACTACATGTATGTTCAAACAAAAAGCCACTTCTCACAACCTCCAGCCAATTGCAGAGGGGTCACAACCTTAACCCAGTGTTACAAGTTAATCAACCCTTACATTCCCAGTGTTAGGAGTTCATTACATTGCACACAGTGCTCAAAGGAAAATGTAAACAGTTAGGTGAGTTCACATCACAAGAACAACAAATATTACATGTACTCTGAAGTTGACCGTTGAGCTTACATCAAGAAATATATTTCACTGTACTTCATGGAAAGAACAAAGACTATTTAATCACGTGAAAGGAAGGTATATCACCTATATCTGACCTTTCTCTTCAATTGAAGGAAATCCTTAAAAAAAAAAAAAAAACATTCTCACACATTTATGTTGTAATCAAAACGACTGTAATCTATTTTTAGCTGTGGTTTCCTACTTATTTGTTTGCCTGCTATCCTGTGCCTCTTGAATGTACAGAAGAATGTTACCACAATACATTGTAAAAACACCTGTAAATAAGTTACACAAAATGCATATTTTCATGCCAACTGACATGGAAGGACTGATGCAGAATGCTTGTGTTTTGGCGGGGTTACTATGAGACATATTGCGTTAACATTTAGAAAGCAAACCGTCTCTGGCAGAGGATAACAAAAAGTGAAGGAGATGACATGTTTACAGACCTAAAGCCAAATATGAAGTGCATCTTATGTAATTTAGTGATTACCGTCTAGAAGATTCCATTTATGGGATCAATGGCAGAACAAAATGCTATCACCAACCAGAACCAACAGTGTTTTAAACTTGTAACAACAATAATTTCTTACATTGTTTTTGATTATTAAAAAGTAAGAGCTATACAATACAAAATGCTTTACATGATTGGTTCAGCCAATTACATTTTAAGCAGAGTGGTCCATTTTCCACAGGAAATTCAAGCAGACTAAGCAATACAGTCCAAAATATAACCTTAATACACATTTCTTTTAAAAAATATAATTAACTCTGATAATGGACCAGTCTTGCTGACAGCACTTAAATGTTAATAGCTGACATATAAGTCATTTACTAGACAGGGTACTGTATTGGTCCCAAAGCCTGAAGGGACTATTACACAACTTGAGCCATGCAGGTCATTATGTGCAAGTTAAAGACAAGAAAGACATTCAAACTATTAAACCATTTTATTTTAGTACAGATGTGCAACCGTTATTGAAACCGACATTTGCATAAAATTCCCAACTGAACAAGACCAAAAAATGAATAAACGGAAACAGAAACCAATTTCTTTTTGTACAGTACAATAAAGAAGAGTCAGCAGTCTCAGTAATAAGCCATTGGCATTTTCAGGAGATCATCACACACACTGCTGCATGTAGATGGTTAATACTGACATCCCTTAATATTTTTAATATTGGAACATAAATCGAAATTAATGACAAGACTTGCCCGCTGTCCTCAGTAGGGATAACTGCTGCTTCATACGTATGGGTATTGAGATGTCTAGGGCTGTGTTCTTTTTAGGTTTGTTGATGAAAGTGCTGGTGCTAGTACTGGTGAACACCCTAACCTAAACCTTTTGTTAAAAAATGCAGACATGCATTAAGACCTGAAAAGCTGATGCTGGAAGTTTTTGAGTTAAACAAAAAAAAAGGTTGTTCAGTCTGTTGCATCTGTTAAATTACTCAGTGTAGACTTAATAAAAAATAATGAAGCTAAACTGAGTAAAACAGCCAAATACAAGTATTGAAAGAAGATCAAGTGTTAGCTGAGGTCCCGCCCCACTGTGAAACTGGAATAAGCAGTAAAGAAGCTGCAAAACCAACAAATGGGATAATGCGGACAAACATCTGTGAGCAGGACCGTTTTATAGAAGCACGACTGTGTGGTGTGCAGGGTGAGTCATACAGTCAGGGGAGCGCAGGTTCGTGCCCTGACTATGCGAAGATGCTGCTCTCCGCCGGGGATTCTGGAAGGAGCATCGTATTGGATCTGGCACTCAGCAGGGACTGTTTCTCCTCATCGCACTTTAGTGGTCGATACCTGCTAGGTACCAAGTGAAAGACGGTCAGTAACTCGCTGATATCCGCTCTCGAGTTACTATATGTAAATGAAGAAATTGGCTTGGTCGTGGGATCAGAGGACACACACTTAACCTTCAGATCTCCTGAGCTGTGTGGGGAATTGCTGCAGCGAGGGAATTTAGTGGGACATTCTACATTAGGGAGAGAATCAGGGGGAAAGTAATGGGCAATCTAATTAAAATAAAACTAAAAAAAAAACAGTCAAATCTGACTTGCATCCCTATATTTTAGTATTTTAGTGTATGTCTAAACAAATGTACATACATACTTAATTGGAGAGTGGCAGTCTTTACCAGTGAGTTATAAACAAGCAGGTTTATAATACAGTATACCTTAAGAATGTTTTATATAATATATATATATATATATATATATATATATATATATATATATATATATATATATAATAGTCAATTCTCATTAGAACAAACTCGAATTGAACTAATTTCCTGATAGCTATACATTTTCTACATGGTCCCAGCCAAATTGTGCAGTAGTTTATTGTAAATTACTTCTTATAATACAAATGCATGTAACACTAATTTCCTGTTTGTGCAAATTAAATGAATTGCTTCAGTTAGAACAGCTGAGTATTAAGGATATTGGGAATTATATTAACTTGCACCCAGATTACCACCCTTTGTCCTGTATTTTACTGATGTTTTAGGACTACTGATCCTATGATGTACTTTGGGTTGCCATAGTGCTCACACAGTGCAAAAAACTAGCATTGTCCTTGTGGAGGTGTTGAAAGTGGTAGAAAATGAAGTGTTGCTGCAGATTTCAAAATTCTCATGAACAGTTTCTTAACCATTCCGAAAAACCGGGATACAATATTGAAAATAACGATTTACTAAAATCACTAAAATCTTAAATAATCTAAACATGAATTAATTTATGCAACTGTGACTTGGTGTGGCGAGGAATTGCACTTTTATTAATTCACGTGCAGTTGTAACAAGACTCCAATTGAATGACTGATTAGCAGTCGAGTCTCAGTACAGCTGCATAAAAGCAGCATGTTTTCACTCACTCTGGGTTGTGTGTTCGGTGAGTGGAGAATGGGATTGCAGACAGAGGTTATAATAGGAAAGTAAATAACTCTTTTGACTCACCGTGTTTGTTTGTCTATGAGTTCACTGTTTATTTAAGTGTTAATCAATTTTGTTTCATATCTTTGTTTTGGCTACCAGTGCCGTGTCCTGTGTTTTGTTTGTCTTGCAACCTTTTATTTTCTGCTGTTTAATTATTAAATGCTGAGCACAAGAAAGCGCTCAACTTCACCAAAACTCCATGTCTCTCTGTTTATTCTGTGTTGGTTCCTGGTTCTGGTCTGACGTCACCCACCACAGCTGTCTTTGTGACACTTGGGTTATGAATTTCCTGAATATTACCAATATTAGCTTTAATAAAATCTTTACATTATATCGCCTTGAAACATAATTTGGGAGATTTAATCATCTCTCATCTCCACACCATAGAAGCCCATCAGGAAGGAAGTATGAAACATACAGCTGCTCTCTGTCTGGTCAATGTTCAGTTTCCTAACTAGAGGAAAGGTCTACCAGTCTACGTCATAACTGGACTAACAGACTTGAACAGCAACATCAGACAAGGCATCCCAGACAGAGGAATTCTTGCATGTTATGGATTATTCAAGTTCCATGCTGTCCACCTTACTAAAGCTATGCAAGAAGCAGCAGATTAAATGTATGCAATATCTAAAGAAAGTAGACTGGTTCCATATAAATAACGCTTGCCAGATAATTTAAATAAATAAATCAATCAATCAATCAATCACAAAAGCAAGAGCAGATTGTGGCAAGATGGTTTTGTGGTGATGTCAGACTAGGAAGAGAATTGACACACAGGATTGCGAGGTAAGCGCTTTAATTAAAGGTTTGAACAAAACAGAAACAAACACCACACTCAAAATAAAACAAACAGACAACACAGACACGAAACAAAAACAAGTATTGTGCTGGTGTAAACCAGCATGGGTAGCAATTGCTTTCTCCTCTTGACTCTCTTGTCTTACAACTCATATCTCATTCCGCCTCTGAACATACACTCAATACTCTTCAGCTAAAGCAGCTTGTTTTTATATTGCGACCGAGGGATTAACTAGCTATCAATTACCTAGTTTATCCCCCTGACCACATTCGGCATGGGGTTTCTCATATGCTTGGTCAACAGCCAGTTTGTCAATAATCACTCGTGGTTAACGACGTATTCTTACATCTTTATCTTGATGGGGCATTTTAACCCAGGCAGTAAACAATAACAATAATAAAAATTGTGGGGTTTTTGTGGGTTTTTTTTAATACACCAAACAGTACATTATAAATAATAATACAACAAATAGAAATACAAAATAACACAAATACACACAGGGGCGTCACACAGATTTTAACATTTTTTTTTTTAACACCTTTGAAAAGATTGGAACACATTATTTTGGTCGCCAAAAAATAACCTGTTGCCGCTCAAGGCAGTATCATATGGGGTGATTACATATGTTTCTCTTCAGAGGACAAAACAGAATAATTTAATAATAACAGAATAAAATAATTCCTGCTTTACAGTTTTCTCTTACCTCGTCTGCTTGAACTCTGCTTATAAATTATGCCTTCCTAGTTGAACACATTCCTTTTGGTTTCATCTGACCAT
Organism: Polyodon spathula; assembly: GCF_017654505.1. NCBI lineage: Eukaryota > Metazoa > Chordata > Actinopteri > Acipenseriformes > Polyodontidae > Polyodon > Polyodon spathula. The sequence continues at coordinate 63,171,337 of NC_054534.1, read as the reverse complement.
ATTAGGCTTTCATTAAACTTGGCATCTTCCTTTACAAACATTTTCATTTAAAGATAATTCTGTTTACAATGCATTCAAATTGTTGTGGTTAAAACAGACTTGATTATTAGGTAAAAATCTGGTACACAAGCAGATTTTTGCTGCATATAATGAACTGTACTTTTGGACAGTAAACAACGTAGAAAAAGTGATGGCAACCACGTTTATGCATTTCTAAATGCCAAATGCCACTAAAAATTTAACGCTGTGGACGCAGCGTTTGGCATTGATGAGCTTGCATTGTAAAATTGCCTCTGTGCAGAAAATTACAGCTGTTAAACATTTTAGAATTTTGTTTGAACAATCAAGGAAGCGAAAAATCAGCCAACTGTTGCAATCTAGTGGGGGCATAATCAAAGGCGAATGTACTGTAAACAAACATTAACTCAACTCAAGCGTACCTTCTCGACACATCAGAAAAAAGTCACATTGACCTTAATATGGTATTTTAATACCCCTTTCATACAGAAATGCTGCTACTAAGCCGTGTCAGAGGCGTTAAAAAAATTATTTAAAATACCCATTTACACAGCATGGAATTGAGTAATCTATCCCGGTACAATATCGTCACAACCCTTTCACACAGCCAATGGGATCATGTGAATTCAACATTAAAACCTGTCAGTCAACAGATCGTTTTCATGGCAACGGAAACCAAACAACATCACAATTCACACAGACCAAAATGCTACATCAGTACCAGTTCTGAGCCGTCATAACTCGTCTGTGTGAAATGGGTAGATATCGTAGTGTGACAGAAAGATAATGAGTTCTGGTGAAAAATCTCCCTCCCTCCCGGTGACGACGCTATAAACGGGATGAGAAGTATCTGGAAGGGCTGGCCTGACAGTTCGTTTCTGGGACCGGGAAGTCGGTCAGCCTGGAAAGAAGCAAGACTCTGTTGTAAGACCGTATTTACCTGAAAGGTAAATGAGAAGCAGCTGCAAGCAATAAGGCAGCTGCAACCGTTTACCTAGATGTCATGCGGGATAACATATAGGGGCCAGGTTAACGCTGATCTTTTCCTTCGTTTGGGTAAACGCCTGGGGAGAGAAGGACCAAGAGGGGAGCTCTCATTAATAAAAGAAAAAAGACGTGTTACATGTTTTGTGTTGTGTTTTGTCTGTTAATTGTCTGTGTTTTGCACCACCAGACAGTTAAAGCACACCTCCGGAGCTGTCGCCGAGGGTCAGCACTATCCGGATCACCACTACACTACTGTCACGAAATACCCGTGTTTGCACTCACCACCAGCACGACTGCACTCACCCAGGACTGGTGACAGTGTGTTTGTTTTTGTTTGGGACTGTGCCCTGTTTCTGTTATCCCTGCACTTTACACATTGTTGTGTATAGCCGGGGATTTATTATTTTACGGTCACCAGACCTGGATTACAAATAAAAGTATTTTTTCACTGGATATCGTTGTCTGCCTGTCACTCCTGCATCGCATCACCGCTACACCTGTTCCCCTTCACCAGCCACTTTGCCACAAGTAGTCAGCAACACGTTTAGCATGTAAGGTTTATAAAATCTTTCTAGTATGAAGTCACTACCTCAACTGGATTCTGGCTTTGACAATGCAGTGGTTTATGAGATATTAGCAGTTGTAGAGGTGTTAGCAGTGGGCAGTGTGGAGCCGGCAGTGGAACACTTTATAATTTATACAAGCTCCCCTTATAGGGATGTTTAATTACATTCCTAACAGTAATATGATCCAAAGAGTGTCTCAGATTTAATTTACAAGTCATTCTCAAACTGCAGTAATGACTTCAAAGTATATATTCAGACTAATGGAAATGAATTAACACAAACCTACTGTACTATAAGAGGGATTGTGTTTTAACATTTCATGGAGTGCTGATAAACTCTATGTAAGAAGTTAGGTGCCAATGACATGCTTCTGATTAGATGTAAAGAATGGCTGTTGTTATGCTAACAACACATTTTCATGGGTAGACAAGTTGCTCTGGCCAGTGTCAAAGGAATGACTAGTCAAAAGACTTGATACAAGATTTATGGTTTATATAGTTATTATATATATATATATATATATATATATATATATATATATATATATATATATATATATAGATATATATAGAGAGAGAGAGAGAGAGAGAGAGAGAGAGAGAGAGAGAGAGGAGAGAGAGAGCGCTACACTCGCCCTCTCGCAAATCTTTCAAAATTTTGCCAGGTCTACACCCCCTTTCAAATTTTCACCTTTTGTTGCCTTATAGCCTAGAATTAAAATGCATTAAAATATATATTTTTTTCATTTATCTACACATCCTACACCACAACTTCCAAGTGAAAAAATATTCTAGAAAATTTTATTAAAATCGTTTAAGATAAACTTTTTATTTTGAGTTTGATCGAACCACCTATTCACAAGGTGGAATGAAGATTATTCGTATAGGATATCTAATATATTATATATAATTTATTTATAATATATATATATATATATATATATATATATAATATAACAAATTTATATATATATATATATATATATATATATATATATATATATATATATATATATATATATATATATATATATATATATAATATATATATATAAATAAACAAATGAACAAGGTACAAGGACCAAACTAAAATGGCTAAACAAAACACAACAAATCAAAAGACAACTCAAACCCCCACTCAATGATATCAAGGTGTGCTGTATCTTACTTTCATGCTTTGTTCAGGCTGGGCATTAACCTTCACTGACTCCTCTGCCCAAACAAATAATTTAGTTCCCTTTTTATACATGTGGCCATTCCCAATTAGCACCTAATTATCCAATCTGAAAATGGCCATAGTCAACACATGGATTTTGGCAAACATATTCAAAATAATACATCTTTATTTATACACTCCAGCTAAAACAAACACTATTTACAGACAGGGCTTCCACAGTCTTACAGATAAATTCTATAAAACAACTAAAAACAATGGCAGGGCAGCCACTAAATTATGCTTTAAAAGTCTAAATACTTTAATCAGCCACCACAACCTTAAGATAAACAATGCATTTCAGGGTAAAAATGTGTAGGGAGATAAAAACTCAGCCAAAGCATGTTATTTCAACACAGGATAAGTATACACTTTATTTATAAAGGGATTAGTGGTTAAATCTAATAAATGTAATCCAGGTATCACATTACAGTCCCAAAGACAGATACACTCTCAGACTACCCTTTTGTGTCCACAGCTCCTGCTTCCCTGTTTTAGAAGTGACTGCACTTTTATTAGTTTAAGGAGCAACATTAATGTCACAGCTTGAGCACCATGAACAGAACATGCTTTGTTATTTCCTCATTAACAGGGAAGCATATTCACTGTTTTACAGAGTACACAACATATTACGAGGTGAAAAAAGTGGAATATGTTATTCTGCCCAGGTATACAAATTATAGGATTAAACTAACAAAAACAAAAACAAAAACAAAACACTGTTAAGGAGTCTAGAAACCACAGACATCCACACAAATTGTACCAAATGTTCACCAAAAAAAAAAAAAATAAATAAATAAAAACATGTGTTTTGCTTTCCTGGCTTACTCTGCCTGCATAATGAGCAAGCTTGTTTTTGGATAAACTTTTTTTTTTTTTCCATGCCTCACAGACATGCAGTAGAATGGAAAATGCGATGTGTCCAAGGGAAAGACAGTTGAGATTAAACTAACAGGACATATAAACAGTTGTGATGTATCCTGAAGAGATGATGGTAGTCAAGGAACATAATATAACTTAACTGGCTTGATGATTATGAATATGGTCCCAAGTTACACTGAAAGTCTCTCTAGTTTATATTTCTATGAGCCCAGGTAGATTATTATTTGAATGATTTATATGATGGTGGTATTTAGATCTGACACTTAACTGCCTCACTTACAGTCAATGTTATTCCTGCTGGGGGATTGCACTCTGTTTGGCAGTTAGCCCATTTGTTATGTAACTTGTGATTGCAGACGTGATTTTTTTTTACAAGAAAACTTGACATGAAGGGTGAAGGAATGTACTTTAGATAAAACATCAAGAAATCGAATGCATCGACCAAAAATGCTTACTCTCATTTTAGATTTAGAGGGTTTGTGTTTTAGACAGATTTTAGAGGGTTTGTGTTAGAATTGAGTGACTCACAAAAACAACTTGATTTGCTTTTCTCTCAGTGATGATAAATAATCAGCAGCAACATGAATCATCATAGCAGTTAATAGAATACAGTCCATACTTACCCTACAGTATAACACTGGTACTCTTAAAGCACAGTCCCCTCCATATATAACACCATGTTATTACGATTCCAATAAATAACTAACATTTGTTTCCATTCTTGATATTGTTGTGTTATGAATTTATAGTAAATTACCCATACATTGAAATCATAATTAAACTTAATTTGTTGTTTTGGACTAAAGCCTTAGTAACCACTACTGACCTTGTACTATACATTTATATTGAAAGCAGTATACAAGGGAAGAATGGAGCATTAAGACATCAAACTGCATTCCTATTTGATATGGAAGAGCAATTAAACTACAGTGCCAACTGTTGAAGCATTTGTCCTGAGTCATATTGCATATCTTCAACAGGACGCTTAAGTATTTTTCCTATTGAGTAGAACACCATAAAAGGCTTGGATGCTTATTTTGAGACGGAAGGAAGACTCCATGGTAGAAAGAGAGTTAATGGGTTTATCCAAATATATTGTATATTCCACCTGTTGCCTTACAGTTCTTTGGCTTGGTTTAAATAAGGAAAAATGTAGTTATTTTATTTTGTTTAAAATAAACTCCAGAACTTTAAAACTGCCCGAATATCAATGTGCCACTCCCTAATTATTATTATTATTATTACTTTATTTTTTAATTTAGTAGCCAGCAATTTTGTTTTTTATCATTTTTATCATTTTCTCCCAATTTAGAATAGCCAGCCATCAACCGGCCGCTTCTTTTCACGCTAAAGACCAACCATGCAGCCACCTAAGAGCTACAGTGTCGAACACCACCAGACTTCAATCCATGCATCCATCCTTACTATACCCTTTATACATAGCCTGCTTATTTTAAGACTATCTAAAGTCACATAAAACTCAGCTCTTCTGCCTGGTAATCAACAATGATATTCTCAGACTCGCTTTTACTCAATCAAAAATTTGAAGATGCAATATATCCAGATTTTATGAACTGCAAGATTAACCGTAAATCATCCCATTTTGCTTGGTTTTAAGATTGCTGTAGTTAACAAGGAGCACTATAAGACTGGAATGGTAACAGTTTATAGTTTTATAAGTTTCCAAGTGTTATATGTTAGAATTTTAACTCAACCAGCCCCCATCCCCAATTTCACTCACTTTACTGATTTGTTTTTTACATTCTTCCCTGTGTGTGGATCAAAGGGAAAGGGTAAAGATGGATAATCTTTAAAGGATAACACAAACGAAGTTGAGCATTGAAAAATACCGTTATGTGTCACATGAGCCCACTTCTTACAGTCCTCGCAATGACTTCATTTTTCCCAGGTTAACAGCTGAATGTTATGCCTAAACCTAGACAGAACTATTATTCATTTCACATGATTCATCTTCTCGGTTGGATTTTTTTTTTTGATTTGTGGTATTGTAAGGTATTCTGCCCTCTGGGGTAGGTTGTAACATTGGCTGTCGTACAGGCCCCAAGGAAGGCCTTGATAAATGCGACAACTTCAGCTAACTAAAGCAAGGAATCTACATTATGTGGTACGTACTGCTCCTGTCACGTTTACGGTAGCACCAGGATAACTGGCATCGCACCAAATAATCCTATCCAGACACACTCTATCACATAGTATGGAGTGATCGATAATACATTTACTTTATTCTATCTATTATCACATTCTATAGCCCAGAGAAAATTGCTTTATGACTGGCTTACGTCATCCATAACGGAGGTGCGAAGTTAAAAAAAGTAAGCTGAAAAACGGTAGGACAAGAATTTGGTAAGTTAATAATTTTAATTTATGCAGATTTACGGTTTTTGACAGTAAATGCCAATGTTAATAAAATATCTTCAATTCCGATTCTATAAAAAAAATGTAATCAGAATTTTGCCTATCACACTAGCACTATTACTGATCTATAAATATACATGTAATACTATTTAAATGTAACCTGGACATGCGCTGAATTCAGCAGTAAAAACAATTTTTTGTTTTTTGTTTTTACTGACTAGCTAAGCTACTGTCACATTTAAATGTTCCTACTTACCTATATAAATTGTTATTAGGGTGGCCAGACGGCTCTGTGCTCACCAGGAGGCTGAGACAGTTCAGGTTTACAGACTCCCACCATCACCAATGCATTTAACAGACAGGTGTGTAGGGTTTCTGGTTTCCGGTGTTTCCCTCTGATTTTTTCTACTCTCTAATAAGGATTATTAAACAGATCCATTTCCGTATCTCAATTACAACTGAGAACTATATTAATAATAGTAATGAAAAACTTGTGAAATACTGTATTGCGTGTTTGTGTACTTGCTGCGCATACCAACGATGTTTGCTGCCTTCATGTTTAATAATATTTGCTTACTCTTAAGAAAGAAAAGTAGATAGTTGTGGAGTGACAAAGTCTGTGTTGCCCTTTCTGCTATGGTTTTGTACAAGTTTGTATTTTCAAAACGTACGGTACATTGACAGTGTGTTCTTTTAATATTGTTGTGTAAATAGTTCTGTTTTTCACCTTAGATAAACTTGTGTTACCCAACAAAACAGCACAGATTAATGTTAAACTGCAATCCATAATGTTTGCCAAGTTAAAAAGCCAGCCTATATCCTTTTGTAAAAGGTCTGTTTTGCTTATTCTAACATTAGTATCTGCCCCACAACCTACCGTTTTTGGTTGGCTATTTCCCTATAGTATTGTGTTCTTCTGTATGATAGACGTCAAGCAAGAAAAAGCCAGTCTGCAATATCAAAGGAGCGTTAATACTTTTGCCAAGACATTAATTTTCAACCAGTACATTTAATTTCACATTACTGTTTAAAATGATGATGGAACTGAAATTATGAAACAGTTCTTTCAAAAACCCATATACCGTGGGAAACCCAATTCTTAAAATCCGTACATGGTTTGTACAATTTTTCAAAGAAGAAACCAGGTTATATACAAGCACACAGAGCGATTGCACAATACAAGCTGAAAAATAAATAAAATAATGATTACCTGACTGATATAAGGGTGCCATACTAGGCTTTGCCTCAAGCGGCACGATGAAACAAACCAGCCCTGCTGTCATATATGATTGAATACCATATACAATTATTTGGTAAATGTTGTTCTGATACCATCATACATTTTTGATTGAAATCCATTCAGACTCCTTGCTTATCTTTAACAAGGGCTAAAGTCATGTCTATTGCAATTTTTACCTTCTTTCAAATTCAAAAAACCTCTGCTAATTCTCTCTCATTTCACTCCCTAAATATCTGGTTTCATTCCAGTTGGGACATTAAATATCATACAAAAAAAGACTACTACGTTATCTCAAAAAAAAAAAAAAAAAAAAAAAATCATGACCACAGCATAGTCATTAGCCATACATCCTTTTCATTGAAAATAGTAAATGAACCGTTTCCATGTGGTGGTGGGGCTAGCACAGCTTATATTGCAGCATGCCAGGAAGTGAAATTCTGTGCATGCCATACTGTAATACAGCTTGCAATCTCCAGTTAAATTTGCATTTTTACCAATTTACTCCTGGAGTATAAACAACAATTATTTTGTTCTAGGTACTGTTTTCTTATGAATCATCATTTTACAGATGTACAATGACTTATTTATTCACAAATATACTAAATAAAAAAATTAAAAAGTACTAACAATCATTGTGTTGCTAATATTATCAATTCAGAACAGATAATCCACAATGTGATGATTTATTGATTTGCAATTGAACAGACGATTTAACTTATCTAACCAAGACATTTCATTTCATTTTCTTTTTTTTTTATCAACTGTTGTTTCACAATAAAAATTATCTTGCCTCTTCAAAGTGTTGAGTAGGTTGTGTAAATCAAAGGAATAAAAAATCCCATTTAAATGCATCAAGATTTCAGGTTGTAACCCAAAGGGCACTATAGGCACTGTATGTGTGCATTGCACTCTACAGCAGTCAATGAATGAGGAACTGTTACTTTACACTGTGTAACCATTCAGCGATAAGAGAAAGAGGGCGTCTATCAGGGAGTAAATATCTGGAAAAGTAAGTATAAAAATATAGTGTACACTTCTAACCTTAATGTCCGTCGTTTCAAAGATATTTTCAAAATGGCCGCTCTAGTGCTCTGATAGTGTAAGGATTATTGCCCACATTGTAAAACAAGTAACACAATAATAATGATCCATGATGTGGTACGGAATCCGTACACCATGCCTTAGGTCGTCGTGAACAATACTTTTGTTTTTTTTTTGTGTTTTTTTTTTTTTTTCCTACACGACAGATCTCAAAACCCCACACCTGGGCCTGCTCCATACAACTTTCAGAAGAATTACTTTGACTGCAGCCTTAACTGAATACAATGCTTGGTTTTAAAACTAAAAACTGAGATTTCACAACGCTTTGCTTAACAGCACAATTCAAATGAAGCTACTAAAGATTAATTTGATCAGGTCATTGGATAAGGTAATCCAACCAATTTTTTTAGCAGAACAGTGTAGCTGTGCTATACTGCATTGGTATGTTTGTTTGTTTTCTTTGTGCATTTATGTATATTCACTTAATATGTCAGATTTTTTTAAACATATATGTTTTTTATAATCCATAAAGTGCTGGATATTGTTGTCAAATCAGAGGAACAGTCTTCCACATCCCCTTAATGTCAAGTCTTTACTGCTAATAGGATCCAGACCAGATTTGGATGTTTGCCATCTTCTGGCACTTTAACTGAAATAATCTGTGTGCCATCTTGGATTGTGGTTGTAGTTGTGTGTGGTTTTCTAATAAGAAATCAATGAGCCAAAGTGTTATTTTGTAAGATTAATTGATAGCTTAGCACACCATTCCTCTGCAGACATCTCTCTTAAAACCTGCTGATTATATTAGTTGAAATGTTATTTCATTACACAGGTTGACCAACAAATTGGAGAATTGGAAGGTTTCCCACATGTGACTTGACTAGACATACATAAGCCTTTTAAGAGTGGTGTGCAATTATTCAGCAACAATCAATGGAAAGCAGAAAAATTTCAGTGACTTGACAAGCAGCATAACTGTGGGTGCCCTTGCAATTATCTCATCCCTCAAAGTAGTGGCTGCATTAACCAACATGTTTCTAAGTACAAAGTGTTGTAACAAGCGACAGACTTACTTCAGAAACCAGAATCACGGAAACTTTAAACACAGGAGGAAACATGTTTCCACCCAAACCATGTGCCTTTACTGATGCATTGTGGGGTTTTAATACCATCTTCAGTTAGTCTACCCTGTTAATTGAGTTTCTTATTACATCTCAATTAATGCAGTCCGTGCCAGCATTCCTTTAAAAACAGGACTGGGACTGAACTCTTTGTTGAGTCCCACTGTCACAATGTTTCAGTGCTCTTGTATCACACCTTATTTGTCTGTTTCTTACAATGTACTGAAATGCAAACATTTCCATTGTAAAGATAATTCCTTCAATATTTTCATTGTTGTAAAGAACACAAACCTTAAGGGCTCACCTAAAGCCTCTCTTGGACTGAGTCTGTGGATTTTGTTTAACATTTCAAAAAACTCTTGGCATGCTGTAAAAAATTACAAAAGCTCCAACTCTTTCACTGTCATGATTTGCAAATAAGTCTGAGCCATACTGAAAAACAGGACATGTGAAGCAAATCACAAAAATGGATTCAATCTATAGTCGCACACTAAAGTAACATCAGAATTAGGAATAGTATACATAACATTAAACACAGTCTTCCTGCAGGTATTTGACTTTCATTAGGACCATGGTCTTGAACTTTCAATCTGTAGTTTTAATCTTCTCAGTGGATGGCACAGCAGCCACCATGGAGAATCACAAGTGAGAAGCATTAACTGTGACTCCTTCCTGTAGAGACACTACCACACATTACATTACAATCCTCCTTATGTAGCTTTGACTGCTTGTGTGGTCTCTTGAATATTTTTTTTTTCTCTTTTTATAGCCCTGCTAGTGGAGGATTCTGAAACTTTTTGTGCACAGGGGATCCCAGATCCCAAGGATGGGTAAATATTAGTTATATACTATAGATATTACTGTATATGGCCACAGACATACAGATCTTATGATATATATCTGTGATTACATCCAATAACGGAATGATTGGACATATTTCTGTTCCAAATTATGCACTGCTGCAGCAGATGCAGCGATTGATTTAATAAATTCCCTGACATCACCTGTATAATCAAGCCGTTTCAGTACTTTTTTCTATAGGCAGAACCTTGATGTAAGAAAAAAATTTAAGAACTTTACCGACTTGTTATGAAAATGCTTATATAGCACCCGACCGTTCTAATTTCGGTGCATGAGCACTGATGAAATTATCTTTTCCATGGGGAAATCAGATTAGTCTTTTTGCACCATGCCATTGAATAGGTACTAGGAACAAACAACGTGCCACTTTTGATGGTACACAAACCAGCATGTATTTTAAATGTTTGCAGAGTCAAGTCACACACCTCTCCCGATTACCGCACAATTGTCTGATTCAGCCAGTCGTCCTAGTAATGCAATAAAGAGCACATCTATTACAAACTACAGTACTACAGTTTAAGAAGGCTAACATTTTTTTTGTAAAAATGCTGACTAAGAGGTCAGCAAAAGTGTATCCTACGACTGTGGCCATAAACATGGCTTTAAAGCTGCTATGTATATCAGTAAGTGAGACCCAGGGACTGGAATGAACAACTGCCCTTGCAACTGGCTGAGTATGGCACTTTGTACCCTGGGGGGTAACACTATAAGTTTGCAGGGGAAAATTGTTTATCTTAATTTGGTGGGACAGGAATGAGGTGCCAATGGGCTGGAATATGTGTCCACGTTTTTCTCGTATCTCTGTTAGCTGGGGAGGTTAATCAAGGGCAGCAGTGCAGATATTGTTTTTTGCAGCGCCTCACCAAAAATATGCCATATTCTGTTTTTTCAAACCGCAATTACATTTAAAATGTAATATATTGTACCAATCTGTGCATTTGTGTTTCCCGCCCTGTATTCCCACTGTTTCTACTGTATTTACCTGCTGTAATTGCGTTCCCCCACTCTGTATTTCCCTCCACTGCTTTGTTTACCTGTCAGTGTTAGTCAGTGAGTCAGTAAATCTAAATAAAATTAGATTTTACAAACTCTAAATGTGATAATTTTGTTCGACTACTTCCAAGAAGATTGGATCTCTTGCCGGGTTCGAGATCCGTTCGTCACTTCTGTGGGTTCAGCCAATCTTCCCAGAGCTGTCTACTGCTGCAGTGAAAGTGCTCCTACCATTTTCTTATACATACCTGTGCAAAGCTGGATTTTTCAAACTTGCAGCTTTGCAGACAAAGTACAGAAATAGGCTGTGATTCTCCCTTTCAAACATTGAGCCTCGCACTGACCTGATTGACAGTACCAGACAAGGCAAAATCTCTCACTGACTGACATCAGCATCACTACCACAGGTAAGGTGTATTTTTGTAGTACTAGTAGACTTGATTTTTGTGCTCTGAACAAATGCATTAGTAAAGCTAGGTGGCAGTATTGTATATGTTAATGTATCATGTGTAGGGTGTCTCTTCAATGTGACTGGTTTATTTCTGATATATGACTAATAATTCTCACTATTGTAGCGGTTGGGAGGGCTCCAAGTAAAAACAACTTGCTAAAGTGGGGCATGATTAAAAAAAGGTGGAGGACCCCTATACTAGCCTTTGTCCTCCAGAGGCCAGTTGCTTGCTGACATCCACTCTTGAGCTCCCATGGGAGCACACACTGGCATTCACGTTCTCCTGAGCTGCTGTGCAAACTATTATGATGAAGGACCGTACTTGGACATTCTAAATTGTGGGGAAATTCAGGGGTAAAATAACAGGGCATTCCAAATTATTAAAAAAAAAAATCCTTACAACATTTTGTGAACAGTATCCAATATGATGCAACTGTACTAGATGAAGAAACAACAAACTGATTTGATACTGCTTGACAAAATGGAATAGCCCAACCCAGGAAGCTGATCTTGAAGTACGAGGTAACTATGTTCCCCATTTTAACAGTAAAACACTGATTTCAAATAGTGTGATATTAACTATCAGTAACCAAGAACTATTCAAATATGAAAAGCAAAGTATTGATATACAGTGAGGATGCAATTTTGACTGATCAACAATTAAGATATTACTAACATGTGTACCACAAATAACAAAAAGCAAACTGAATCACAAAAAATTCTAATGTATGTTCCTCAAAATCAGAAAAGCAGTTCCAAAAGCCTTCAATAGCTCAGACAAACAAATGACCATCAAAATTAGGTTTCAGTTTTAAGATAAGTAAAAAGATAAGTCAAAATAACCTTCGTACACAGCGTATGTAAGTTGCCTTGGTTAAAGGCGTCTGCTAAATAAACAAAAATAATAATAATAATAATAATAATAATAATAATAATAATAATAATAATAATAATAATAATAATAATGTGTAAAATATCCTTCAAAAGGTATTACAACCATGACCTACATTCACAGTACTTAAAAAAACAAAAAACAACCAATGACGACAAACTCATGCAAACGTAAGTAACCAAAATTAACAGTAGAGTCTCTGTCCAGTAAATACCATGACCAATATTCACAGCACAGGCCTTTCACTCTTTCTCCTGTTTTCAGTTATATGCTTTTCAAGCAGATGATAATAATCTTAAATGTTATTAAAGTTCAAACATGACTCATACAAGTAAGACTTTTTGGCAAACATTTTTGGAAATACATATATGTCATTTTAATTTTTTCACAGCATACTTTGATTTCAAGAATTTACAAACTGGTTCTTGTCCAAGCATCATGCCCAGTAAAATCACTTCAGTTTTCAAATGCAGCCAAGAAAGATTTGCAATGTTAACCTTTTACATTGTTCCCTTCCACAAAATAATGTTACCTTGTTAGGAATGTTGGGAAATCTTTTTTCTTTTTTTATAACATTTGGGAACACAAATATCTGGAACTGAACTGTACTGTAGACATAAATAGTTAAATGGAGATGTCTGGGGTTCCTTTGCCAAGAACGGAGTGCTATAGCTTTGTACTCTATACATGTATAAACAGAATTAACCCTATGCTAATGCAAACCTGGATGGTGAGAAAACATTATTACAACAGTTACCAAATGATGGTAAGTAATTTAATTAAAACAACTTACAGTGCATTTATCTGTTACCAGTATATACATGAGCAATACATATTGTTTAACGCAGCACTTTCAACAAGATTTACTTTACCTCTTCAGTTCGGAGAGGAACGTATTGAGGGTAAGGTTTATATGCTAAACGCTATTTCAATGAATTGCAATTGTGAATTACAAAAAAAAAAAAGAATAACACTTCCGTGTAGTTAACTACTTCAAAAAAGGTAATTCCTTGTTTTCTTTAATGTATGGAGTGGATCAGACTCCTAAAAATCTGCTATCTAATAACTACAGTAACCAAATAACTACCTTAAACAGAAACATGTTAGTCATTATTTTACACTTTCTTGTCTACCACATACTGGTACTCCAAACTCCCCCACATTCAGGTTTTGCCTGGTTTTGACCCGCTGACACCTGACAATCCCCCCTTCTCTTTTTACTGTGCCTCACGTTTTTTTAAGATCTGCTGAAACTCCACTCCCGTTTGACATTGATATGCTACAGTTGTTTGTACATCATGCCCCTAATATCGCTTGGAACATACGTGTAAAGTATGATTAACTACTGTACTCAGTAATCACTGCAAAGAGTCCATGAAGCCAGCATGATGGCAAACCCATGTAGAACTTTAAGGCACGTGTCCTTTTAGTCCCCCAGCACGTAATAAATATTTTTTGCCGGTGTGTCGGAAAATGCCTCTTCAAATCTGGTACTGCTGTTTTTGGTCTTTTACATCTTTTAAAATGTAATTTATGATATTTTTCCACCATTAACAAAATAGTATGCAAATATGTATCATATGCAATATATTGGGACATGTGCATTTGTTTTTAGCTGTTCAACTTCGCTGTGACGTCTCATTTTGTCTTGTACTTCCTGATTTGTTTATTATTATTATTATTATTATTTATTATTATTATTATTATTAATATTATTATTATTTTACAGAATTTGGTTGTCTGTTTCCAGTTTAAATTTGCATAAAAATAATGTATATAATTTACGGTAAATGTACCTGTTTTTGACGATATCAAAAGACCAATTGATTGCACGTGCACCAAAATCTGACATGACACATTCAATCTGCCAGCGTACCACTTTCTGGCAGTGTCCATTTTGACAATGTACCATATATTGTAATATCACCAGTCAACTACGGTACTGAGTAAAGTATGGCAATCCAGTGTTCTAAATGCCCGTTGGTACAATTCAATTGATTTTACATGTTCCAAAATTGTCTGCACTAAAATATGGACATTTTAATATAATACTAGATAGAACTTTGGTAACACAATACTTAAACTTTCTGTACCGCTTAAAAATAATGTATCACATAAACGATACACTGACAACACATTTCCCAAATAAATGCATCCAGCTGAACATGACATTTTTAATATGAATCTATTGATCCGTCCGTTAGGCAGAGGCATATTTATTGACAAATAATAATAATAATAATAATAATAATAATAATAATAATAATAATAATAATAATAATAGATACATGTATAGTCGTCAATATCGCGACTTTCAACCTACCTTTGTATCCGCTTGATCTTGTTCATAATCATAGTAATCATGACCTGATTCAAAAGCAGAGTCTCTATGGAGCAATATAGCAAAGATCAGCAAAAGAGATAATTCCAGTAAGTGCATTTTATACTCTAGACAATCCGAGATAAAGTCAGTCTGGGGAATATCCTTTCAATAAAAGTTCACTTGGTTTTGATAATTCGAGGTTGCAAGTGTTCTCCTGGCTAGTTTAAAATGCATGGAAGCCTCCGATATATTCTTTTAATAATCGGCGCTGATTTCAAAATGCAAGTAGTGTCGATGGTTTCTGTACAAGAAATACACGTTAACTTTATAAGTTTTCACGCGTTGTAGTGAAGAGAAACTTCCACTGGAACAATACCGGAGATCCAGTTTATTGAAACTTCACATCACGTTAAAATCCACAGAGAGGGGAATGGCATGTTTATTGCAATTTACTGTGTCCCCAGCCGCCTTCTCCTCCCCCTGGTTTCAGGAGCTACTTTCTCTCTCTCGCTCCCCCCCCCCCTCTCCCTCCCTCTCTCTCTCTCTCTCTCTCTCTCTCTCTCTCTCTCCTCTCTCTCTCTCTCTCTCTCTCTCTCTCTCTCTCTCTCTCTCTCTCTCTCTCTCTCTCTCTCTCTCTGTGTGTCCGGAGTGTTACTAAAAGCTGATCTGCTACTATTTATATAAATCGGGAACTTTTGGAAAGAAATATGAGTTGGGACACGTGCGCCTTCTCCGGGAGGCTTCTTATACAAACCCCATGCGGTTACAAAAATATGAAACAAAAACAGTTTTGAGTCTGGGTTGTTTTTTGCTGTTGGTTTTTGTTGTTTGTTTGTGTTTCAGTTTCAAATCATAAAGGATGTGCTCTGCACTCTTACAATGTAAGTCTGAACCATGTTAATGTCAGGATTTTGGAATAATGATATTGTACATACAAAGCTGGTGTAGTACAGCGCCTAACTACTGTAGATAAACACATATTTTAAAGCTAGCATACTTCTAAAATACTTATAACAAAATGGCAGCAAACCATAGCTTTTATTATTGAGAATACGTAATTAATATACCCTTTTAGAACTGTTCCTACTATTATTGTTGTTGTTATTTAATTCAATAGCAATAATGAATGCCACTGAGATGTTGATTTGAGGATGGACAGTGCAAAAATATTTCACCATCACTGCTCCACAGAATAAGCAACATTGGAGGAGTACTCATGCTGTTTTTGAAGATTAATAGTAAAATTCTGTGAAAATTTGGTTTGCATGCGCAGAGGACTGGTACACGACTGAATCTATGCTGCTGCAATAAAGCAAAATACCTCATGCCTGGTTGGTTAATAGCGTTCTTGCCCAAACTGGTTTTTAAATGTCACTGGCTGGGTGGCATGTCGTTAGTATTGAATCCATTTCAACTAATTTATCTTATGACTCATTTATAAAAAATTAAATGAGAGGTATAAAATGAAACTGACCAACACACAGGTATTGCAGATCACCATGGCTGAAAACCGTCAGGTTAGGGATACTCAGCTGAGTACAGGGTAGTTGGCAACATGTTTGGGGTGCATACAAGTTCATCACTGTATTTGTCAACTCCCTTGTTCAGAGGCACTGCAGCACATACATATCTGTGCCAGAAAAAGCATTGCTCTGCAGGACCGTCCCTTTTCTCCCAAACAGCACCTCCTTGCTCGTTCCTGCACGCGTTGTCTTTGGAAATAGCTGGGATCAAAAGCAGGAGAATTCAGTTAAAGACATTTAGTAAGCAGCTCACTTGCTCTTCGTGTTTAACTTTAGTGTAGTTTTTACAGCAAGGGCATTCTCAGACAGCTGCTTTAATACTAGCGCTTTGTGTTGGTGGTCCTCTTTGAAAGGTGCTATATAAAAATAAAGGTTATTATTATTGCACAGAACTGTGGAAATGCAGGTTTCCATGCAGGTTTTTTGTCATTTACGCAAGTAAATGATATTTACCCTATCCCTCTCTTTGGCCGTTTTTTTTTCTCCCAAACGTGCACGCGCATCGCCATTTCACATGTAAATTGCCCTGAATGGAAACCCCATGAGTGTTAATGTTTGGTGTCTCTGGTTGGTGCATCAAGTTTGTGGATCTTCAAACATGGTAGGCCATCATACTGGCTGCATAAATGAGTGGAATGTTGGAATGACCAAAAAAAAAAGTTAAAAAAGTAGTTACGGTACTCTTTCACTTATCCACAGCTGCATGTCTGCAGACAAGGAAATTGCATAGGCAGACACACACTACAGGGGAGCTACTAATGCTGCTATGTTTCATAATAAAAAATGAAGTACACTGCTTTGACAGTCTAGAAATCAATATTCTTTTTTTCAATCACCTCTCACTGAACATTTTCAGTTTGAATTAATTTCTTACTAGTAAATGAAAAACAAATGTAAGTGCTTATGAAATATTTTTTAAGTCAATGGTCTTCAGTACAAAAATTTAAAGAAAAGCACCATTGGACTCCTCCTGAGGGAAGAAACAAATAGTTAGACAAGTATATTGAAGTAGTTGGAAATGAAATAGTAACAGGCATAAGCAAAGGTAAACTAAATTTAACTAAGCATGAAGAAGAAGTGCTAAATGATATAGGATGACAGTGTCATTATAAGACCAGCAAATAAAGGTTCTGGGGTGATTGTAATGAACAAAGGTAATTATATAAAAGCAGTAGGGACTGAATTGCAAAATATAAATACATATGAAGTACAAAGTAATAATAACAATGGCATAATAAAATAAGTGAGAATTTTGGCAGATAGATTATATAAAAAAGGGTTTGTATCAAAATCCAAGAACAGATTTGGTTAGACGTAACCCAAAAATGCACAAAGATAAACACCTAGTGCGAATGATTGTTAGCACAATTGATAACCCAACCTGTGTTGTTGCGGGACTAGTTGAAAGGCAGCTGCAGCCACATGTTGAAAGCTTACCTAGCTTAGCTAGCTATGTTAAAAAAAAATAATAATAATAAAATAGAGAAAGGAATTGAAAATAAATCTTTAAAAAAGTGGATATTTTAAGAAAAAATTATTGAGAGAGAATTGAGAAAAGTTGATAGTTGAAAAATTAAATAGGAATGAACTACTTGATTATAAAAAGGGAAAATGGAGTTAAGAGAGTACCTTTAATAATTACATATTCTAAATTATTACCCAACATTTCAAAAATAGTTTGGAAGCATTTACGTATGCTTCATAATTCAGAGAAAATGAATTTTTTTTTTTCCAAAAGCAGCGTTTGTAGCTTTTAGAAGGGATGCAAATTTGGCTGACATTTTAGTCCACAGTAAACATAAAGGGACCATGGATACATTAAGGGACATTGAAACCTGTAAACCACATGTAAAGTGTGCTAATATATTAATCAAGATAAAACTTAAAATCTCAAATAAACAAAGTAAATATTCCGTTTTAAAAATCTGTCATGTGGGGTCCCTGATTGGCTTATCCAGTTAAAGCACTGTCGCTGGAAGCGCAGGATGAGTCACACAGCTTGGAAGGCGCCAGTTTGCGTCTGGGCTGTGCAAAGAGGCCGAACTTTGCTGGGGACTCCGAAGGGAGCGTCGCTTTGGCTCTGATGATCCCAGGGTGGGGGATGGGAAACCAGCAGGGATTCCTTCTCCTCATCACACAACAGCGAACCTTACTGCCCAGACACCGAGCACATTCAGAGTGGATAAAAAGCAGGACTGATCTCTGTTCCCCTGGGATCGGTAGCCCCCCCACCTCTGCTCTTGATTGCTCAGAGTAAAAGCAATTCTGACTTCAGGCTTGTGAGATTTTGCATTTACACACCATATTTTCATACTTCCATTCATAATTTTTTATTTATCATTTCATATTTTTACCCATACATCCATAATTTCATTAATTGTTTTTCATTTTTTTAATCCCCATATATATACTCATTTTTTTTTTTAATTTTTCGGTTTAATCATTTTTGTCCATTATTTAGCTCCATTTTTTTTTGTTTGTGATCATGTTTTTTCACATTCAAGATTTTTTTTGAATATTGCATCATTTCATCATATTTAGTTATTTTTTATAGTTTGATTTATTATTATCCTATTATTGTTTCGGCATTCATTTCATTTAATTGTTTTATATTTTTTCTTTTAAGACTGAAGTCCTAAACCTCTAACCTTCTGTGCCCGTGTACGGGAACCCTCTTCCTGCGATTGCAGACACTCACATGCCCTGAGAACGCTGCGGTGAGGATCAAAATATATTCAAAATTGGGGGGAAATAAGTAAAAATAACAATTGGCCACTCTAAATTAAAAATAAATAAATCATGCAAGGATAGCAACCTTGTATATGTTATATTTTTCATAAAATATAATACAATAAAATATGTAAGGGAGACAGGTACATCATTATATAAAAGAATACAGAACCACCTGTCAACTATAAAAAATAAAACAGTAAATTCAACAATAGTTCAACACTTTAGAAGGAACTGACACACAATGGATGACCTAAAGTTTGTGGTTTTAGAAAAAAATAAAATTAGATAATGTACACTATAAAAGAATAAAAAAATAAACAGATCAATAGACTAGATACCATCATGCTTGAAGGTTTAAATAAAAAGAAAGAGGAGATCGTTACATCATTAGCTATATAGTGAATGGCACCACAATGACATTATATTTAAATAGAAATAAACGTGTGTTTACCATATCAAAAGCTTATAAATACCTCCAATGTTTTCAAACACACTTTCCCTTGACAAAGGTATGTTAAACATACCGAAACATTGGGAAGTTGTCTCTTTAATATAATCACTATATACACTGCCAAAAATATACAGTATTTTATATATTTTTATATGTGGGGTCATCATGTAAAAAAAAAAAAAAAAAAAAAACATTTTCTGCTAGAAATCTTCATATTATTACAATGTATTTTATGTGGATCTGCATCAAGAAATCATGCAGACAATCTTTATTACAAGGGTAGAGTTCTAAGGTCTAAAGGCTAATTTAATGTCTGATTTTATTAAAAGTTCATGACCTTCTTTCAAGCTAATATCATTTTGTCATTATGTTGTTCATATGAACATCTCTGACTTTCTGATATAATTACATATTTTCATGTGAAGTGGCTAACCCTTATCCAATAACCCGTGCAATATCTCAAGGCATGCTCCCACATCCAAGCATTTGAATCATTTAAGCGGGTTGGATAAAACCCCTGTATGGGAAATGCTTGATAGGAATATACACTGACAGTCATACATTACTAATTTAGATTAAACACATGTGTTGGATACTACTACTGGTGACAATGTTTTGAGCTCACTAATGCAAAAAAGCCTTCTTTAAGATCATTTATTAGGTTACACTACTTCCAATTCATGTAAAAATGAAATAGCATTTATTTTGTTTTTTTATTAAAACACTCTCCATTTATATTCAGAAAATATAAATAAATAGTTTATTGGTGACATTTATATCTTGCTAAAAATAATTACTAAATATATGTATATATATAGATTCAGTAGTGAATGTGTCTGTGATTAAAGAGACCCAAGTATCAAGTTGGTCCAATTACGAAATTAAGATCATGATTGGAACAATCAGGCCTGGGTAACTTGTAGCCTCCAAAAAGGTTTCAAAATAGTTAATTAGCTGTTAAACTAGCCCATTCCTGCCAAACAAAATAACTGTATTATACATACATTCTTAAATAACTACAGGCAGTTTATGGATGCAGCCGTTCTTCAGAGATTTGCAGTACCTCGACGTGATGGTCAGCTTTCCTAACAATGCAATAGAAAAGTTACTCATTTGTAAAGTGGGTTAATTCTTCACTTAATTCTCTCAGATGACTGAGCTTGCTTGCTGAATAAGTAGTGCTCCTACCTCAGCAAACTCGAAACAAATGACAAGGATCAAGTGCCACATGGTATTAACCAAAAGTGTTTTGAGTCAATCCTGCAACTGAAGGAAGAAGCCTATAGGAATTTCTATGAGGGCTCTTACAGAATCTAAAACCATTGGACCCCAACCTCTTAGTTGTCTGAAGATGTATGCACAGCTTGTTCCCACATAAGAATTGCCCCGATGGAACTCTGCAACAATAAAAGGGCACCAAAGGACCATAGCCTCTGCTCTCAGAATCATTTGCCTAGTTAAAAATGGAATTCATGGAGTCCTGTCAGCTTTAAAACATCTCAGTTCAGTCTTGTTTCAGCAAAGATCTTGTGGTGAAGGCTAATCTTGTTTTGAAGACACTTCAATACAATTTTCCCAGGAAGCTTTACCCCCCAGCCTGCCAAAATGTCTCCTGCTAAGAATACATTTTCCTAAGCATCTGTGCAGACTTTGACAGACACAACAGTGTTGAATAAATCAATGTTGGTTACTGCAAAAAAAAAAAAAAAAAAAAAAAAAGACATGGATAAATCAAACATAGCTGCATTTCTGGAAAGCAGTACTATGCCGTATGTGTTCACTTTGACAGTTACAGTTCAAGTTGATTTTATTTATTTATTTATTTATTTATTAACAACACGGGCTGTAGTAGTAACAAAATACCTTACCTGAATAAAATTTGACAAAGTTTGACAAGATATCTTGTAATGATTCTTGTTGAAATATTTAACTCTAAATTAACTAAATTTCTGATCCAACTGTATATTTCATTAGATGTCATATTTGTTATATATATATATATATATATATATATATATATATATATATATATATATATATATATATATATATATATATAATATATATTAATAACTATCTATAGATATATCTATATATAGATATATATATATATATATAGATATATAGATATATATGGTATAGGTATAAAGATATATAGATATATGTGTGTAGATTTCTTAAAGGGTCCATAAGGACCCTTTTTTATTGTGTTGCATGTTCCCATGTATTGCTATAACTGTTTCCATAAGGTGTCTGTATTGTTTTTTTTTAATATATATTATTATTACATTTTTACCACTTTTTTAAACTTTTACATTACACTCCCTGCCTCAGAATGACTTCCCATGTACTCTCAGAACTACTTTTCCCATCATCCTCCTGCTCACATATGTAACTCAGATGGATTTACCAGTGAGCAGGAGGATGATGGGAAATGTAGTTCGGAAAGATCCATGCAGGTACATGGGAAGCCATCTTAAGGTAGGGAATGCAATGTAAATGTTTAAATAAGTGGTCAAAATGTAATAAAAACAATACACACACCTTAAGTAAACAGTTGTAGCAACACATGGGAACATGTAACACAATAAAATAAAAAAGGTCCTTATGTACCCTTTAAAGATTACTATTAAGTATTGATGTTCAGTGTTAGTTGCACGATTTAAGGTTATTTTTCATACTGCAGAAGGAAGGGGATTCAGGGGATTATTATTTTTTTCCATACAAGTCCCATTCATATGCACACTGTAAATAACGTAATTAAGATACACAGAGCTACTTTACAGGACTGTACAGAGGAACAGTTTTTTTTTTTTGTTTGTTTGTTTGCCCTGAGGGGATCTGAGATGATGTGATCTGATACCATGTCTTTAAATGTTAGCATCTGCTGGGTTTAGAAAGGGATGTCTTTGGGGAATTACACCTGCTCATAGCATGCAGTTCAATTTTAAAAGTGGTTTGTTCAGTCTAAACAATAAATCATAACTCAATGACCTGAAACTGCCTGAAAACTCATGATCCTACTGGCTGAACTCCATAATCCTCTACAGCATGTACATTAAACCTCTCTAGGAGATTAAATCAATATACCTTTACAAACACACCACAATGAAGGAAAAAAAAAAAAAACTACAGAATTAATGCAGCAAAACCTGTAACACGACCTAACAGGAAAATACATAAGCAGATTTATAATAAGCAGCCTCTATCTTGAAGATGTACCTATTGAAATATCAATGGAACTTTCTTCATATATATATATATATAGATATAGATATAGATATATATATATATATATTTTGTAATTGTCACTTCAAATGTTACTTCATCACTTCAATCCCACTTATCGATCAGGTGGCTCAGACCTTAAGTGACAAGTTAGACCAACACTTAGGGGCTGATTTAATCAACCTATACCCATGCTTCACAGATCTGAAGGGGTCATAAAGCTGTTACTCTGTGTTTGCAATTGAGAACATCTTTAAAACCTATCTGTAGAATATCAGGAGGTATTTGGTTCATTGAAATTGGTTCTAGTCCTCCGTACTGACCACATAATTACCCATAGTTAGTATTCTACTATCAGGTCATTTCAATAGACCCTATGTGACCTTTTTCATAGTTATAGTAATTACTGTATTCAGTTTTGTAAGTGATGTATGTGATGCAAAAAATGCAATTATGTATTCTTTTGATACATTTTAACACTATGAAACACAAAATTACATGACAAAAACAAAACAAATGGTAAGTTTGTCTTGATAACAGCAAAGTTCTGTTTGAATCCATGTCTATGTGTTTGTGTTATGTTATTGATGAACAGAATCAGCTTTCACCTGTTGGTCCCTGTGATCTCAAGCCCTTACAATGTGCCCTTCCAAGGAGTAGGAGGATCACAGTAGCAGATTCTCCATCCATACAAGTATGACAATGAATCAAGCTGTGGCACCCAAACCAGCTTCTCTACTTGATTCAGTGGACTGTTCAGTTTGTTTTTTGGTACTTTACAGTACATATGCATGCTCTACTAGATTCTGTACAATCTTGTTTAAATCAAATGTTTTGTGGTCACGTAAAGCAAAGTATTGCATTACATAGCAAAGCTTTATTCTTGGTTTTATCATTTGTCAAATTAAAAACAATAGATTTACTACATTTGTTTGGTAAATGCTGTGTGATACAATGGAAATAATTGTGGGCTTTTCCTAATGGATGCAAAAAATAAATCTTCAGAACTAAATGAAGCAAAGTTTTATAGTTTTTTAAATTATAGATGAATAACAAGTCATATACTTTTTTTTTTTTTTTTTTTTTTTTTTTCTCAATAGAAATAGAAAAGTAGTAAATTATGGACACATTTAACTTTCTCTGAATTTATGGTTGAGATATTTTATCCTTAAGATAGTCTTTTATTAAGACCCAGCTTTCCCCTTCAAAATACCAATCAGGCCAGATTTCCATCAACTTTCTGTTTTAATCTCTTTATAATATCTCAGGAATGTATTATTTTATGTGACAAGATTTATTTGTTTATTTATGGAAATGATGCATTTATAAAAAAAAGAAACTTAGCTTATAACCTTGTATAGAGAAAACTTACAATAGCATTTGCATTTTCAGTACCCTTGAAACAAGTCAGTATAAATGCTTCTGCTACAGTATAGCTTGCAGCAGAAGGAGGAAATAAGAACCAAAAAACATAAGAAGAAAGGTCTATAGAACTAAACTTAAGGGATGAAATTGTATGTTTTTGGGTCATGGCCTATCCTGACTTTTGACCTACAAGCTATTGATACCTTGCCCGAGCAAATTACTCACACTGGGCTCCTCTATAACCCAGAGAAACCTCAAGTGCCCCTCCAGCCGTTACAAACAAGATGAATGCACTCTTATGGCTGATTTCATTTGTATGGGAATAAGTCTCAATGGAAAGTATCCTAGTATTGAATTGAAGAGGGACTGAGCCATCAAACTGAATGTATGTACATATTGCTACAACTGAAAAAATAACAAGTTTTTGGTTTCTGTTTTTACTATTATTATTGTATCAGTGCACGCAATTGTAGCACCAAAACAGGGCAGCTCACACATTGCAATTCAAAAAATAGTTTTTAGTGGCTTTAAATATTTCCGACCCCAAACCACACCATTATTTTCAATCTGTCTTTTTGTGCAAAGAAAAGTGGCATGTAAATGAAAGGCATTCCCAGTGATCAAATAAGAAATCTTCATTTCTGTTGCTATATATACCATGCACAGTCCCCAGGCTGTAATTATATCTACTTTACAAGTACTTGTATTTGTATGCTTGCTTGCATAAACTGCAGAGCAAAATCCAAAATCAATTATCAGGAAATTAAAGTACACTTCAGCTAGTACCACAGGTTGCAAAAAGTAACATAAAGCATATTGATTTTTGCAGACCCCAGGCACTTTTATCCATGTATATGTATATTACAGGACATCCAATTTTAATGCCAATTAACTTGTTTTGTCAACATGGAAATAGACTAGGGAACTCTCTTACTGTGACGTCTATATCATTTATATTAAATTATTTATTTCTGATTTAAAATGGAACATTTGCCTGCAAAAACATATTTTTGTATATAATTTAAATTAGAAAAGGTCTAGCAGGCAAGGGATTTGAAACTATAAACTTCAGCTTGCAAGCACTGTCAGTGTTACACAATTAGCTGAGAAAAGAAGCAGTATTTTAAAAGATAAAGTCAACCAGCTGAGAATTCTCGGGACATTTATAATACTACTTCCTAAAAATGAAAATGTTACAATAAACTAAATGAATGGATCAAGCTTATTATGATAGTTTGCAAAATCAGATGACAGCTTTCAATACAATCGGGATTACTGTAGCGACCTGGAGACTGTAGAGGGTGCTGCGCCCTGAAGGGACTCTTTTATTTTTGTTTGTCTATTTGTCTGTTGAACAGGTGAATAGGGGGAGGGGAGTTAGTTAGGAGAAAAATAGTGAAGGGGGAAAGTAGGAGTGCCTGTATTCGTGTGCGTTTGTGTGAGAGGGGGAGTAATGGGAGTTAATGGCAGCTTAGGTGGATCAGCTCCTGCTGTTGCCAGGCAGTCAGTGAGAGTGATGTGCTTAGTGAGAGAGTAGGTCGGGGGTGGGAATAGTCTGGTTGATATCAAAGAGTTGGGATTTCGCCAGAGAGGAGAGTGGTTAGTGAGAGCGATTGAGTGAAGTCAGATCGTACAGACTGTCACTTCAATTAAGGCCTACGAGAGTTAACCAGACATAGAGCCGGTTAGAGGCTGTGAGAGCAACTGGAGTAGGAACGAGTAGGGCGGCAGGTACTGGGAGTCTACAGATAAGTAATAAGAGAAAGGGGGGTTGTTGTTTTGGTGTGGTCTCAGCCTATAGGGACCGAGTGTTATTTTTAAGAATAAACAGGACTTCTGTTCTGTACCGAGAATCACAGGGTTTATATTGCAAACTTAAAGAAAAAAAAAGTATTTTATTTATGTTTAACAAACACATTTTTAAGTGAAAAAAAATTTAGTTGATGTGAATGACACTTTCATTGAACCTTTGCACACATAAATTCATGGCTCACTGCTGCTACCCCTGCTGACTCAGGAGGGACAAAGATGGACACACACGTCCTCCCAAACGTGTGCCGTCAGCCGTCTGCTTCTTTTCACTCTGGAGGCCCGCCATGCAGCCACCTCAAACCAATGGGGGCCAAGGTTGCACAATTATTTCTTCTAAGTTGTATCAAAAACACAAGCTAAGTTAGAAGAAGCAATTGGGGCAATCTTTTCTCACACCGCTTTTACAGTTGTGCCTATTTGCTTGATGCTGGTCAAGGTTGCCCTAATGGTTTCTTGAAACTTGGCTTGTGTTTTAAATGGCTGGACACTTTGGAGGTGTTTTGTGTAGCAGTTAAGTTGGGCAGTTGTTATTATTTAAAAAAAAAAAAACAAGAGTGGTATGTTTATTTTCTTGTGAGCATGGCATTTTTTTGTTCATATTACACAGTTACTGAAAGCTGACCTGCAATTTGCTGCTTATTTTCTTCAAGGAAACCTAATAAGAAGCTACACATGTGCCCTTTGCATTCATGGCATATTTCCTAGGAAAACAGGAAGGATTTGTGAAATATTAGATGGCATTTAAAACGACCTTTGGAAAATAACGCAGTCTGAAGTTTTAAAAGTTGTATGCCAGCTTTGACTGTAAAACAATATCAAGAGTTTGAAAATATCTCTTAAATGAATACATAGGGGGGGCCTTACATGAGTTAAGTGGGTGAAATGTAAACCCAGAAACTCCTTTGCTGTCTTTTTGTACTGCCTTCCCTAATCTTATCCCCCACACAGGGTACAACACAAAATAGCCTTGTGACCAGCAACCTCTGTATTAACCCATTCATATCACAATCTGACGAGCTCATCAGATCTTGGCATGTTGTGGAAAAGTCACAAACTCTGTTGTTATTTTTTGCTTGTTACTTAAGCGTGTTACAATATTGCTCAGAGTAGCTGTGATATGCTGATTCCTATGATATAGATAGATAGAGTATAAAAAAGTCTGCTAAATACTTTCCCCTCATTTTGTCATAGTGAAGAAATGTGGTGTCTATAATATACATGCTCCCTCCCTCCCCCTAATGCTCTCAACAGCTGTACGCTTGCAATGTAAAATCTATCTTCAAGCATTTTTCTGGACCTTTTTGTCAAATTGTCTGGGAGCAGGACTAACATCCATGTCCTGTATGGCAGAGCTACTGATGGTAATTCCCTTTAACTCTAAATTTTTGGGAGAAATTAGTTTTATTGATGCTGATTTATACTTTCAGTCTGATCAAGAAATATATGGATGTCTGGGTGGTGATTAGACTCGAAGCGGAGTATGCGAGCAGTGCATGTATTCTATCTATACACAAGGTCATGATGTTATTTAACCAATCAGAGGTTTTTTTTTTTTTCCAAGCCATATCTATCTATCTATCTATCTATGTATCTATCTATCTATCTATAGATAGATAGATAGCTATACAGTTCTTCACATTCCAGAATGGTCAATTTCCTTACAGTGATAAACCTCCCCACCTCCTAGTTTTTTGCCTGTCATTTTATGTATTGATGATTAATATAACAGCTTGCCCTGTCTTTCTTTAATTTATAACCTCAAAAAACATAACTGACCATTTTACGAATGAAGGGTTAAGAGTGTTGACATGGTGTTGCACACCAATCCAAAAAAACACTGGGCACAAAGCTTTAACTATAATTTCCTTTTTTTTTTTCTGTCTCAACAAAATACAGTTTGATATTAATTAAATTGTTTAAACATTTAATGGATATCAAATAATATCAAATAATTAAAATACATAATTTTATTAAAACATTCTTCAAATAACTTTTGTTAAAGCTTTGTAAATATATTTCAGTATTTCATTACTGATAATGCTTCTATGCTAGGTCAATAAAATATTTCTACTAGGGCATTACATGCTTCAGTGTTGAACTAATTATACATTTGTAATACATACTCCCCACAGGAGTTTGTATTTAAGTCTTTAAGTAGTTGTGCATAGGTTCTTATGTTTATGTATAGTATATGGCAAGCAGAAAATACTGTAGCCATTTTTGAGTTTACTGGGAAATAATATTATCCTAAAAATAAAAATAAAAATAACTAAGGTAAATGTTTTAACTTACTAATGTTTAATTTTCTTTGTTTAACAAATCACTTTTATTTTCCCCGAGGCACTCAAAGGGGAGAAACGATTTGTACAAGAAAATAGTATAGATTTGTGACATCCTGGTATTGAACCACCTGGTGTTGAGAAAGACAGATTTGAAAATATGGAGCTCTTAGTGTGAGACAGTTATTGTGAAATGGGACAATGTGTTGGGTCCAATTCAATGACCCTTGGTAATACAGGTACTAAAGACTAGGAGCTTGTTTCATTATTTTGAGATCATAAGTTCAAATACAATAACTGATACAGAAGTAAAGAAACTTAGCTATAAAACTAAACTATTTGATGAAAAGCATTTTGTCAAAATGTTTGTATAAATAATTACTGTGGGCCCAAGTCACTAGGAGTGATAATAATACACTGGGCCTAAATTCAATTTTCCATTCTCATAGATAATATAATTCTAGAGTAAATTTGAGATACATAATGTCAGTGTAAAGAATGCAACATCCTTTTTTATAATTGTCTGTGATCAAACATTATAGCTTGGGATTATGTATTCATCTCTTAGGAAGCACAATAAGAAATATCTCACGAGAAGAATACCTGCTGTGAGTCATAGTAATGGAATTGAAGCAGACACTGCTGGATTAAGATGGGAACATTTACCATTGATTCTTTTGATTCTTCATTCTTTTTAGCATTGTACATATTGAATGTTGTTGGTATTGAAGTGGCCTCTATGTTCTGAAATTCAAACTTTAAAAAGGTACTTAGTGGTGTTTTTGAATTAATAGTTTTATTTATCAAAGTGTCCATATAGTTAACCTACACCAGTGTAATAAGGACGCATTCTTGTTCAGCACTGTACCAGTTATACAGCTTATTGTATTTAATTTATGATTTGCAGATAAAAACTGCTAATTGTTAGATAAGAAAATTTAGATATGTCATTACAACAACTAAGTGGTCTGTCCTCCTGGCTTCAACGGATTTTGGTTTGTAAAATCTGCAATTACTGAAGATTGCAGCAGATGAATGGACTGCCTCGATGAACTTGTTGACCTACATTTTTAATCTAGTGTTGCATGAAGAAATATTAAATGAGGTTGAGTGATCTAAAGCTTTGATGCACTGGTCTGGGAGATTTTTTTTATTTTTAACACACTTTTCTACAAAGTATTATAAGGGAGTAATGGAGCCAGGACATCTAACCAACTTCCTCACAGTTGTGAAGAATACAATATCTCAATTATGCTTTTGAGAATGAATTATTGACTCAAGACTGAAGCATTAGATTCAGCAACTGTTAACATCGAATGTTAGTGCCTGTGATTGTTGTTGATTCTCAGAAAAAGAGGATTAAGTGTACATATTTTGAAAAGTAGTGCATCTAAAATAAAAACATGTAATTCTGACTAAATTAATAATGAATCTTTTGTAGCCCGCACTTACTATGTGTATATTATTTTCAACTTGGCAGGGCTAGTACTTATTCAGCTGGTTTTCTGGAGAATATGTATATACATGTCACCTCTAAGAGATTTGTTGCATTTGTTTATATAACTACACTGGACACTGCATCAACAGTGCTAAAGTTGTTATGTAGAACACTTTTGTTTGGATTAGAAGGTCAAGCGTTTCAGTCCTGCAATCTACCCATACTACGAAATGAAAGTATTCTATGAGATGGTTTTCTAATGTTGAAACATATCTTCATACGAAACATTAAAAATCCTAAACCCGACTGCCAAGATAGTTTATTGTCCCAATATTATTATAGTTTGCTGAGGAGCATTCTGTTGTATGCCACCAACATATCACAACCAAATTCTATTCATAACAGCAATGGCACCACTTTGAGTTCCTAACATACTTTGTTCTCAATATTGCTATGGCTGACATCACCCACTGTAAAAATCATGAACTTCCCGGAAATTCACTTCAACTGCAAAGTCAATTCAAAACATTGACATCAAAGATCTCAGACGTTCCCTTCAAAACATAAACAAAGCTAAATATGGTAGATTTATTTACAAGTACATGGGCTAAACACCTTTTTTGCAACTAAAAATCATTCTAGTTTGAATTTGTAACATATGCATTACCAGTAATGCAGTACACTGTAAAGTACTTTGTAGGATGATGAGCATATGGGTTATACAGGATATCGGTGCATATATCACATAAACACACGTTGGCTTTCCGTTTGGTCAGTTTGCTTCTACTCACACTCTAAATAGACCCTGAGATGGATTAATGTTTCAAAAACCTTTTACCTAGATCCAGAGATTTTGTCTAATCTCTCAGTGTCTATTACTGTCTTAAACACATGGCTGGGAACTTTTCCACTGCTTTTCTACTGTAATCAAAAGTCTTGTAAAAAAATGTTTTTGCATGTGCAATTATTTCAATTTATACCCATTTGGGCTGTAAGAGCAAGGTGGCAGTTGTTGTATCTGGACTACTGACCATTCTAAATAAACCTTAGGTAGAACATAACCTGTATACATGCACCTTGTATTATCTATTATGTGGTTCTCGTTAAAAAAAAAAAAAAAAAAAAAAAAAAAAAAACATGTAGAGGTGAAACTTGTGATTTTGTCGTGCTTTGCTGTCATTGAAGTTTGGTTATGTATAATGAAGTCAGTCAGCATGCCATAACTGTTGGTTAATGAAGCAGAACTGTGTACATGGTGAAGGTTCAGACATGTAAAAAGAAAAATGACAATACAGTATAAATAAGTAAATAAAAAGGTAAGATAATATAATTCTACCAAAAGTTATAGTTTAAAGGAAATCTGTATTCTCGAGCTAAATATTTCTTCTGTTAGATAATCTATGGCCCGATCAAGGTTATCTAAATGAAATGCTCTCAGTCACATTTATGCCCTCTGGGAGCTATATTTATTCCTGTTCGTTTAGTTGACTGCATAAAGGAACCATGGAACCTACCATTATTACTGCAACAACTGCTGATATCTCCTAACCGTTTGAGATACTGCAGTCAATATTTCCAGTGTCATTGAAACACCTCAGTTAAAATGTAATGATACCGTTCACATTGACCTGTGAGCTAAGAACCTTTTGGGTTCCAGATAATTGAAGACCTTTGAGATATTTTTTTTGCAGCTTTGTTCTATAATTTTCCACTTCCAGTTTTGTCCACTAAAAATTAACCCTTTCACTGCCACATTGTTTTAACCTCTGGGTATATCAATGATACAGACCACACACTTTGGCATGGTGTCTTTACAGGAGGTACACAGCTGTTTTCTGATTCGTTCAGTCAAGTTCCGTTACTGGTGTTCTAATGCCACATAGGTTTAACCTCTGGTCAAAACAATTGTTAAGATCATTTTTACATACACATTCTACATGTTTATAAACCATTCAATCTGGTATGCCATTTCCCTTACATTATATCACTGGGTCTGGTGAGATTACTTTGTGTTATTCCCCCCCCCCCCCCCCCCCCCCCCTTTTTCTCTGGTATGATAGTTTTAGTTTACAATATGAGGTATTCTAAATGTTCTGTTTAATCTCTGAATCTGGATTCCGCTACATGCCTCATCAAGCATTCAGTTTTAGAAAGTGCTGGGTACAGTAGCCCTTACACTTCAAGATCCCAGAAAGCATACAGAGATACAATTGATAAGATGAGGATTGGCAGGTAATTATATCCGTACATTTGTTTAAAATGCCAAGTCTATTTTAATGATTTACTTGGTGGCCTTTATTATGCCCTAATGCTCTTCCTGTAAAAGAGATAATTTCTTCTCTACGTCTAAATTATTTTCATTTTGATGTACCAGTGGTTTTAGCTACATTTTTAATAGAAATTAGG
Source organism: Polyodon spathula (assembly GCF_017654505.1). Taxonomy (NCBI): domain Eukaryota; kingdom Metazoa; phylum Chordata; class Actinopteri; order Acipenseriformes; family Polyodontidae; genus Polyodon; species Polyodon spathula. The sequence goes on along the minus strand of NC_054534.1, from coordinate 63,139,139 downwards.
AGCAACTTGTTCACTGGAAATCCTGGCAGCTGTCATATTGGAATTATTGCTCTCACTTTGGTCTGATCAAGTCCATTAAGATAATAAAGTGTTGCAGCAAAATGAAAACAAATACATTGTTTAGAAAATCTTTGTCTTTCTAATCAGCAAGTTTAATTTTAACTTTAAATGCCATAATACCAATCCAGTTTAACAAATGGTATGCCATTGGTTAAAACTGTCAATACCCCTTGAAGTTGACAAACAACATTCAGCTTCACAGATCAGAATGGCTCATATAGTGTAGCATTAGTATTTTTTATTGGGTCATTAAATGGCTGTTTAGTAACACACAGGAAATTCAGGGGTTCATTTGCATATGATTTATAGCTTTTAAAGCAACAGGAGAACAATAATATGTTTTTATTTCTTTCAATTGATGGAATCCAGTGTGGTTATGCTTTAACACTAAACGGTAGATGCTTAACTCATTTATTATTGTCCAGCAAATACTATTCTGTTTGACATTAGAAAACTGAACAGGATTTTATTTAACCTGAATGGTCAGCAGAAGAACATTTAATTGCTGTTCTAAATCAATCCTCCCCCCCAAAAAAATGTCTTTCAAATAATGTCAAGACTGCATCCAAATGATCCAATTTATGTTCTATATTAAATAAATACAATTAAAAAAAAAAGTGAGGCTTGCCATAATTTTAGGGTCAATGCTACAGTGTCTCTCTTTGATACCATTTGTTGGTTAGCTTTAAACTCGGTGCTTACCTATTCTAAAATGTGTGGAGTTTCTTCCTCCCCCTCCACCCCACCACCTCCTTCACAGCTGTGTTTTCCTTTAGGGGGGTTGATGGGTTCCATCACCCACCATTAAATCCCTTTTGAATGCTGTCTGAGGGTCACCTCAAAAAAGGCGGCTCCCTCTGGCCATAAGGCGATGTCCTGGGTTGTGTTTTTATTTCTAACCTATATATAAGCTATTCTCTGTTTATTGAATATATGTTTTTTAAATATCTGAGCTACACTAATGTCACTAATGATTTGTACATTTTTAGGTGAAGTAGACCCTCATAAGCATCTTGGGACTCCTTTTTTGGTCCCCTTCTTCTTCAGATATTGCTTAAATTGGCTATTGGTCCAATTCTTTAAATATGCGTCAGTCTTTCAGCTCCTCTTACTATTATCAGCATGTTTTTTTTTTTCTCATTAATCAAGGCAGTTCATCCATACTTTATTTTATTTCCTTAGGGAGTCACTTAAAATCCATAAAGATTATGCTATGCCCATGCACCTATAACAAGATGTTATAGATAAGTCTCACAAACAAGCACAGCAAGTTCCTCATCAGTGTTCTCTGAAAATCACCATTACATTCTATGATCAAGTCTAGGTCAGCTTGATGGGAATCAGTTAGAGTGATATAACAGAGTGAAAAGTGATGAACCAAGAAACTGCAGATTAGAGAATCAAGTGTGATAGACCCATATGACTACTGACTGATTTAAAAAATGAAAGCAATGAAGAAACATGTTTAAAGGAAAGTAACCAATAACCGGCAATACTAAAATACTTCTAATATTCCAGTTTATGTGACTTCCATGTTTCATACTCAAACTATTGGTATTATCAGTAAAATTAGACATTGCATGTCTTCACAGGAATCTGCATTTGGTGACATAATAATAATAATAATAATAATAATAATAATGGAATTTCATTGCTTAAATTACAGGTTTTTATGCCTAGAATGCATAACAAAACACATCTATTCTACAATTGTATAAACATGAGGCTCAATTATGCTGTTAAATACTTCAATGTGTTGTAATCCTCCTGGTCTTATATATGTCCTTTTTTGGATAAATTCTGTTTTTAGTATTGTGTGTTTATTGATCATGTGCTGCTGCCTCTATAATAACATTAAATTAATGACCTGTCTCTAATAGCCAGCTTTCAAATACTGTTACTCCAATGGATGACGTTCACAGATAACAGTTCTTCCCATTTGTTTGGTAACTTTCATCATACCTTCACTGCTCAAACAGAGCCAGGAAATTCCAAACTGCTAACCTTTTGGGGTCAGAGAACACAGCAGGCAGTTGTGTTGCACTGAAAAGTGACCCACCTTTTTTTGTAATCCAAACAAACTATCAGAAGCTGTCTACTTTTGTCTCAAGAGCTAGAATTAACCCTCTGAGACAAACAGTAGCTGTATATGTGCCCACACCACAATTTTACTTTCCTCAAAAGGAGAAGGCCACTAAATAGAGATAAGTTTGAAACTCTTGAGAACACATAAGATTAGTGCTTTAAGCTTCTTTTTTCTAAAGCAGTGACAGTAAAATACCAAAAAGGCCACTGGAGCTTGGCACTTCCACTAACATTTGGATTACTGTATTTGTATATACATATTTAAAAACATGATATTTTGTTTGTATATTATTCCCTTCCAGACGGTAATAGAAAAAAACAATTATAAACTAAACCACAGCTGTAAAAGAACATCTGACTGCTTAAATTTGAGATTGACAGCTTCCTATAGTTATGGGGAGCTGTGACAAAGTGCCCGCCCCTGTGTATATTATCTGTTATGTGTTGCGTGGGTTGTGTTTAAATGTTGGTGTATAGTCATTGGTACACGGAATATAAACGGGTCAGTGTAACACGAGTGTTTAAAATGTATATGTGTATTTAGGCACGAGGATTGCACAGCACTTCACGTGCAAGTAAAATGTAATAATATGTGAGCACAGGGAATTGCACTTTATTAATTCACGTTTTTAAGTAATTGAATCCCAGCACAACAGTATATATAGATGCACGTTTTCACATACTCGGGGTTGGGTGTTCAGTGAGTGGAGAACGGGATAGGAGACAGAGGTAAAATAATAATAATAATAATAATAATAATAATAATAATAATAATAATAATAATAGTAGTCGTAGTAGTTAAAGTATCTGCTCACCGTGTTTGTCTGTCTAGTCCATTTTGTTTGTCTTTTTGTTTTGGCGACGTGTGCCGTGTCCTGTGTTTTTGTATTGTTACCAACGTTTATTTTCTGTTCTGTTTATTAAATGCTGAGCCTCCGCCACCTCCACCGGCAGGCGCAGAGCAGCATTAGCTGCCTCTGCCTCCTTCACCTCCATCGGCAGGAGCAGAGCAGCAGAAGCTGCCTCTGCCTCCTTCACCTCCATCGGCAGGAGCAGAGCAGCAGGAGCTGCCTCTGCCTCCTCCACCAGCAGAGAGTGAATGCCTGCTGGGTCCCCGTCCCCCAGCAGAGGGTGAATGCCTGCTGGGTCCCCGTCCCCCAGCAGAGGGTGAATGCCGGCTGGGTCCCCGTCCCCCAGCAGAGGGTGAATGCCTGCTGGGTCATCGTCCCCCAGCAGAGGGTGAATGCATGCTTCGCCCAAGGATGCCTGCCTCGCTTCGCCCAAGGATGCCTGCCTCGCTTCGCCCAAGGATGCCTGCCACGCTTCGCCCAAGGATGCCTCTGCATTGCCTGGGGTTGGCCACCACTCCACATCGCCTGGGGTTGCCCGCTGCTCCGCATCGCCTGGGGTTGCCCGCCTCTCCGCATCGCCTGGGGTTGCCCGCCGCTCTGCATCGCCTGGGGCTGCCTGTCGATCCGCATCACAGCCGGAAGTACTGTGGCTGGAACCCCACCAAGGGGAGCTGCCAGCCACGAAGAAGGGGGAGGAGGTCTGGAGACCACAAACCCCGGCAGCAGTTTCGCTGCCGGAGATCGGGGGGGAGGTCTGGAGACCTGCTCCCACTGCAGCATTTTCACTGCTGGAGATCGTGGGGAAGGTCAGGAGACCTGCTCCCACTGCAGCATTTTTGCTGTTGGAGATCATGGGGAAGGTCAGGAGACCTGCTCCCACTGCAGTTTCTTCGCTGCCGGAAGTACTGTGGTTGGAGCCCCACGCAGGGGAGCTGCCGGCTCCGAAGAAGGGGGGAGGTCAGGAAACCACCCCCCCAAGCAGCCTTTCCACTGCCAGAGGCCATGTGTGCTTTGCACAGGGGTGGGTATAATAATAATAATAATAATAATAATAGTAGTCGTAGTAGTTAAAGTATCTGCTCACCGCATTTGTTTGTCTAGTCCGTTTTGTTTGTCTTTTTGTTTTTGTTTTGTTGTCCTGTGTTTTTGTATTGTTGCCAACGTTTATTTTCTGTTCTGTTTATTAAATGCTGAGCGAAACATTCGCTCAGCTCCACCAAACCACACCTCTCTGTCATTCATTCCTTTTCCTGGTTCTGACGCCGCCCACTTCGGCCGTCTCTGTGACAGAAGCATACATGCCTTTAACCTAAAATAGTTAACCGAGAGCTTCAAAACTGGGATATCAATCACAAAATAAAGTTTTTTACAAGCATAAATGGTAGTTTAATTAATCAGTAGAACCCCAAAAATATTACTTTACGATCGGGTAAGACCTGCCTCGTATAGTTACATTATGAGGGTTTGTGAGAGAGACAGAATGACTCTTAGTGATAAATCTCTCTCCCTCCTATGAGTACACTGTGTAAAGAGAACAGAGTGCCCTGGATTGGATGGCCAGACAATTCATTCCCAGGATTAGAAAAAAGGGGGCAGAACTATGATATACAAAATCATCGACCCGGAAGGAAAACGGCGTGGCAGCGTCAGATTGAAGGAGCAGATGCACACGTTAACCAAGGGGTCATGATTGATGGTATAAAAAGGGGTATATCGAAGTGATCTGTTCCTTTGTATGATTAAAGCTGAAGCGTGTATTGTAATCATGAGTGTTTTGTTTAAAGAACCACTTGTTTGCTGTTACTAGACAGCTGAACATAATCCGGAGCTGTCATCACAGGCCAGCACTTACCCAGAAATCACTGCACATTGTTTCACAAATAACTGTATTTACACCACAAGCACTTTAGCATGCACTGTGGACTTGTGTTTGTGTTTTGTGTTACGTGTGGGTGTTTAAGAACTGGACTATTATTATGACGGGACCAACCCGGGAATTAGCAACAGAGCAAGCTGTATTGGCTGTTCTCCTTGTTATTGTTTACTGCCATTTGTCATCAGTCAAAATGTTTACTGCCATTTGTCAAAATATCATTGCACCCAGATTATCGTGGTCTGTCTGTTCAATTATCACTGGTGCATTCCTGGACCTGCACACTGTTAACCACTTTGCCACAGGGTTCTATTGCTATTAGAAAATGGCTGCATTAAAAACAGTTTTTCTGTTTGTTTGTTTTTTTTTTTGTTATTTTATGCAGCACTAGTTTTAGTGGCTAACATGCTATGACTAATGCAGTTTGCTCAGAATTACATGTGTGGTCTTGTAACTTTCAGGATTTAGTATCCCAGCAGTAGACAATGTTGCATCATGGGTTTTTCCAATAGCCTAAATAATACCTCAATACAAAAAAACTATCTACTTACATGGAGCTATTCTTCAGTTCAGGTACATTATACACAAAAGCAAACATAGTTTGTGAACTTTGCTTTTGTTTACCTGTTAAATATAAAATGTAAAGAATGCAAAAGAATAAAATTAACAGTAACTTCTTTTTTTAACTTTATTTGATACACTAAATTAAAATAGATAGATTGAACATATAGAATCGCAAGAAGCAGACTTTAGTCTTCACTGAGAGACAACATTGTCAAGGAAATTCGTGGTTAAATTAATTTTAATGTAATCATTTCCCAGATATTTAATTCAGACTGTTGTCTGTGTGACATGCTGTGGTGATTGGGTTGTTAACACTGATTCCAGAACATTCTTAACCAGATCTACTTCAAAGCTTGTCAATTAGACCAAGTCACAGGCCAAAAACTGTGTTAACTCTTTGAAGTTCGCCTTCCAAAATGCCATCTGATTGTCTAGTCTCCTAAGGTGTCATAAAACTTACCAAGCCAAGCTACAGTGAGTATGCAGTTGTACCATTATTGTGTTAAAAGTTAGTTAAAATGCTTTAAGAATCATTTTTAATTACAAAACTTGTAATTAAATTTAGTAGCTATTGTGATAGCTATTTCCCAATAAACCTGAAGGGTTTATTGTGTTTTAAATGAATATTATAAACTAATAACTATTTTTGAATATTATCCTTTGATTGTATTATGATGTGTTTTATATGCTTGTAATGGTAATTTTGTATAGAGAATGAAACAGAAATGTATATGCTTCTCTAATGAATGTAACTAAAGTTATAATGAACAGGAGGTTTAAATGATAAATGTAAAATCCTTTGATAACAAAATAGGTGGATGCATTCCATTTCTAACACCCTTTTTGTGTGATACGCAACTGTCTATCAAATACTGTGAACCAATGGAAGGACAGACAAGGACTTGTTTACAGTACAAGGGAAGGCCTATACATCATGTTATTTAAACTCAAAATAAGGATTTTTGGTTCTGTCTGGATTCGCCCTCTGGATTCGCTCTTTCTATTTTCAATCTCATTGCTCTCAACTTACCAGGCTCTGAAGTTCTTTAATGAAGATGCAATGATGTAATCTTCAAAGCTGTCCTGGAGAAGATGGGCTCCCTCCGGAATGACGAAAGCTTTTGTTTACAGCCTTCACGGAGGTGCTGCGCTGTGTTGCTGCACGACTAACTTCTACAGAGAGGACAACCGTGTTAAGAAGACTTTATTTTAAACATCGCACCAACAGAATAAGTATCAAACTTATATTGTGTGCTTACAAGTAACTGAACTGAAGACATGCTATTGAGATCAGCACAATACGTAATGTGCGTCTATTCAACTAGATGCTGAACATTGTACATGGGTACATAGCCACATGGAAGCTAGCGCATGTATACATAATGCATGACTAAACCGAACAATGCGTCTTGAACTATTAAGAACTATGCTTTGCTAATGCAGAACTCTATGACTAGACAGCACATCAAGGATTCATTATCAACATTTAACAATGCAATACTTTTCTTGAATGTTTTATTTTGTTTCTTCTTTATACATATGTTTTTATATGTTTCATGATTGATTTGAAAAACTTAAACTTACATAATATTAATTGTTAATCTCTTTTCATCATGAATCTAGCGATAATTAAGCCAGAATTGCTAGTTCTTATTGAGGTATTGTGTTTATTATGGTTAATAATTACATTATGAGCTAGGATGGGTATTTTCTTTAATGATAATTGGCGAGGACACAGTTGTGACATAAATCCTAGATATACAACGTAAATATGCATGCCAACATGCACAGGGTGTGTACTAGAACAGAGATTTTCTTTCATCAAGCAGAAGAAAGGCAAATTACATAAATGCTGTATTTACATATTTTCCAGTGAATTGATTTGGAATAGAGATTAAATCTAGTTTCAAAGGTCACTTTTAAGCTAATTTACCAGAGATTAGCGACCTCATATTGACCAATAAGGTTAAAGGAAATCTCTGATCCATTTCTAATTGTTGTATAAAATAGCTTGAACAAATCAAATGTTGTGATTGGCTGAACGAGAACATCACATCACCATTACATTTAAAGCAAGTCTGGGTTAACCGAAATATATAATTTATAAGCATGTAAAGGCACTACTGTGCTTACATTAACTTGTTATAAAGCAAATAGATGCTGTTGGGTGTGTGTGTGTGTGTGTGTGTGTCTATCTTTATGATCTATTCAGAGCAGAAAACAATTTTTCAGGAAATTATGTACGATATGTGCATTATATTTTTGTGCAAACAATCATTCATATTCAACAACATTTTAAAATATTAAGTGAGATATGAAATTCTTAAGACTAAATGTAGAGTTTTGAATGAACCAAGCTATGTGCACAATGATACATGGTCTATGCTTTGTGATACCTACAGAATAGTGTACTGTATAATAATGTAAAAGCGACACTAGTGAAAAGCCATTTTTTTAAACTTATTTTTTCTATTATATTCTATTTCCAGAAACGTGGCAAGTAAAGCTTCTTAGACCTACAATATCTGAGCTTTGAGTCACCAGAGCTTTTTGTGACATACAGTACAGAGGTTACTGTATTTGGATTACGTTGGTAACAGTGATAAAGAGGTTTTTCAGTATTATGATCATTGTTATGTTGATATTTGTGGGAAACAACACTGTATTATCTTCCTGTGACTAACCAGATGTAATGCCAAATGTTATCTTGTATTCTAACTCTAACACAATGTGATTCATTCCTGACATATTTCGTCAACCATGCACATCACTTTTTAACCACATAATTTACTTAAACAGTAACACATGGAAATGTTTTCTGTCGCAATAATAATAATCTTTATTTTTATATAGTGCCTTTCATAGTGGACCACCATCACAAAGCGCTTTACAAGATACAAGACTAGGGTGTGTGAATTATGATTGTGAGTTACTTACAACAACGTCTCACCCAAAAGACAAGGCACAAGGAGGTTAAGTGACTTGCTCAGGGTCCCACAATGAGTCAGTGGCTGAGCTGGGATTTGAACTGGTGACCTGGTTACAAGCCTGTTTCTTTAACCACACAGCCTCCTATGAGTTTGAGTATACAGTACTTCAAATTTTTACATTAATATTCTTGGTTAAAAATAATATTAGGATAGCAGAAAAAGTTGATAAATTATAATATAATACATTAGAATATTATAAGGAATACTTAGTGCATGGCAAACATTATGGGGCATTATAAACAAAGAAAATACACTACTGGTGATGCCTCCATCTTCAGTTTTCCATATTCTCTACTGAATTTTTCTGTCATCAGAGTTCTTACCTAAATAGAGATACCTATTAGGACTTTCCAAAAGATCAAATTCAGCCTTATATCCAATAGACGTATTTCACATAGTTGGTCAGTCCCATATTCATTCTTTCTCACTAAAATGTAAAATTCTACTAACTAAATTTGAGCAGGGTAATTTGGGAAACAGCAAATACAAGTACTGTATTATTTTAAAGGTTACATTTGGTTACATGTTGCCAAGAGGTTACATATGCCAACAATCAAAAAGGAAAAAGGAAAAAAAAAAAAAAACTTTTATCAAAATGTCACTAATTTAATTTGAAACCATTGTATCTGAAAATGAAATTTTCCAAAACTGACATGAAGTGGCTTTCTGAGACTTTTCCTGGGAAAAGCTACCAGATTTGTCATGCAAATCTCTTGGGAGTGAGGAAACAAAACCTCACTTTTAATATAGCTGTCACATCTATCATACACTGATCCACTAAGGCTTTAAGGAGATATACATTAATGTATATGAAGTGACTGTCATTGTTTTATAAGACCTTTTTACCACATTTTAACAAAATATAATTTACTCTAATATTCAACTCTTCTTTCCAGCCACTTGATAAAATCAATGAAGCCTACTACATGTTTATTAGATCCCTTTCCTTCTGAATTACTTATTCTGCAACTGCATGTTATTGGTCCTTCTATTTTGCATATCAGTAACTTGTCTTTATCATCTAGAAATGTGCCATCAGCTTTTAAAATGTCTTAAATGACCCCCCTGTTAGGAAAAAAAAAAAATTGGATAAGGATTCCCCTGCAAATAATCGTTCTGTATCAAACTTACTGTTCTTGTCTAAAGTTCTGGAACGTGCTGTAAATGTATAAGAAATTACAATCAGGTTTTCGAACATTACACAGCGTTTGGTTCTGATCTTATTTGGCAGTTTGCTCGTTTTGGGGACTCCATTTTGGAAAGGTGCAAGGTAATCTCTGGAGTACCACAGGGTTCTATTCTTGACACTATTTTGTTCTTAATCTACATGTTACCACTGGGTGCTATTATTCAATGGCATAACATCGGTTTTCATATGTATGCTATTGACACACAGCTTTATTTCATTTTAAAACCTTATATGCCTGACTCCCAGGATGCCTTGAAAAAGTGCACGTCTGTAATTCAGCTTTGGATGAGTAAAAACGTCCTACAATTAAATGTAAATAGGTCTGAGACAATGCTATTGGGCCCAGACGACTCCTTCTAACCATGACTCTTTAATCCCTCATTGAACTTTGTAGCACATGTCCGGGCTGTTACAAAAGGTGTCATTTTTTCATCTGAGAAACTTTGCACAAATCTGCCCTTTTTTAAACTGAACATCCACTGAGGTTTTTATTCATGGTTTTGTGACTTCAGAACTGGACTACTGCAATGCATTATTGGCTGGTCTTCCACATAACTCTAAATAGTCTACAACTCATACAAAATTCAGCTGTCTCAACTCAGACTAAAGCTCATCACCATATCACTCCTGTCCTGTCTCAGCTCCATTGGCTTCCGGTAGCTTAGCGAATAGAATTCAAAATACTCCTTTTCGCTTTTAACTCTCTGCATGGTCTAGCTCCTCCCTATCTTGCAGAGTTGGTTCAGATACATGCCTGGTCCCTCATAGTCGTACTATTACATTTGGCACTAGGGCGTTTATTTTTGGAATTCTCTCCCTAGGGATATCAGAGGCATCTCCATATTCATGTTCAAACTGAAGATTAAAACCTTCTTATTTGATAAGCTTTTGTTCTATGATGATGCCAAGCACCCCAATACATGCAAACGTATACAGGTTACTATATAAATCTAACTTTGATTAGTATTGCAAAAGTAGTACTAGAGAATATCTGAGTTAGCATAGGAAAATGACATTCCGATGTTTCAAAGGGATTTCTAACTCAATAATTAAAATGTATTGTGGAGTACTTGTAATGTTTTAAAACATGCGCCTGCTGAGCGGATGTTGTATGAGCAAGACATTCTCACTACTTGTCAAGCTGTCATTAAAACTCTGTTTTTTTTTAAGTCAAACTTAGCAAATGTGCTATGCTTAATGAAACACTAGTCAGACATGTGTAAGATATGATGACTCAATGACTACATTGGGTTCTGCTATACTATGATGCTTAAACACCACTTTCTATAAGGTTCACACTACAGAATAACTACAGCATTTTGTAAACAGGAGAATCCATTGATTGATTCCATCTAGCTACTACATATAAACAAATAATAGAAGCCTTGTCCAGTACATACAAAAAAGCACAAAAACTATTGCGTATCCAAACTTAAAAGTCACCATTGATAGATACTTAATCTAAAGAGTAAAACACACTGGGAGGTAACAGAATTATGTCGTCTCTTTTTGCTGACATGTTTAACAGCACTTCTTAGACTGATTTTTGTGTTAGCATTTTGTGAGATCAACCATCCTAGCTACCATATACCCATACACATTTCAAGAAACATGAGCACACAGAGTTGAACCAATAGCTTGTTTTAATAAAAGAAAAAGTGTGTGAAAATGTTTTGTAATATTCTCACTACTTTCTGCTGTTGCCCCTTTTTGGGACATCCTGGTATTGCCCTCTAGTGGCATTTATCCAATAATGGACCTGACGTTTGCAGTATTTCACTGTAGCGATGGATGGTAGAGACTACCAGTTATGTTTACAATATAAATGAATAGACTAGGCTATCAGTGGAGTATTCTTTTTAGCCAATATACATTTTCCATGCCAGATTATTTTTAGCATAAAAGCTTTTCATATTCATACTGGTTACTGAATATGTCTGTTTGCTAGATTGGGAAAGTGCCATATTGCCAAACCCATGTGATTTTATTTGGCAAAAAAGCAAAAAGCTCACTACTTGGATAATAGACCAAAGATACACGAACAAGGTAGTCCAGAAGATGCTAATGTGCCTCCACCCACAGTACTGCATGTATAAAGCAAAAGCTGGGCCTTTGTACTGTACCTTCCACATAATATGTGTCATTGCCTGCTGTGCTATAAAAATCCTCTTTGATTTATGATCAGTAATGAAGTGGAAACTACTTGGTAGTGTGAGACAAACTATCTTTCACTAGTGTGTTTGTTTTGTTTTTACAATAACCAAAAGCTGTTATTATTCCCTTTGTTTGGGCAAATACATGTTAAGTCTGGCGGCAAGAAAATTGAGAAAGTGCTTTTGTAAAAATATTTACTTGTTTATTATTTTATATGGGAGAAGAATCCAGTATATATTGCATCTGGCTATTTTTCAATTAAAGTGTCTGCACTCAAGTTACATTTTTTAATCTTGTTTTGTCTTTGCTGCCAAAGTTACGATCAGGGTCACATTTCTAAAATGACACAATGCTTACAGAACTTCAAAGGGTACTTTCTTTTCTATCTTATCCTGTTGAGGACTTAGTGTCACTGGAGGCAAAAATAACAGGTACCACTGTGCATTCAAATATAAAACAAAAAAACAACAACAAAAGTGTATATTACTTTTGCGATGGATCATGTCTGATGTCTGTTATCAATATTAATTTCTATCCTGAAGCAAATAGGGGGATAATCTCACATGCACTCTCACTGCTCAACAAACTGTATGAAGAACATGAACCTGTCTGAACGCACTAACTAAAATTAGCCTGAATTTAAGACAGACAGAGCTATTCCTGCAAAGCTCTTTCAGTCTATTCCATTGCAAAACATTTTTCCAACCAGGTCGAACAAAGTCTTTTAATAGAATGGATAGGACGAGCCAAGGTAGCTGGATGTGTTTACAGATTACTTCAAATAAAATGTGATACTCACGTCGAAAATGTTGTGAATCCTTAGCCTTCTTCCTTCGTAGAATGTTTGTGTGCAATGTACAAAAGAGCTTGAGCCTTAGAAATCACTTTAATTCAGTGGTAATCCCACTGTAACGAATATGTAATTTTAAACATATTATTAATAGTGTTGTAATTAAATTGTACCAAATCATGTTTTTATTTTCATTATAACCATTTGGGTATATGTTCCTTTTGTTATTAAAAATGTGATTTGATTAATTTAATTTTTAGTTTTTAAGTATTATGTAAATATTTCGTTTAACAGTTAGACACAATGCTTATAGGGCTGTCAGTGCTTGTTTTCACAAGATATTGGCACGGACATATTTACACACACCTATCCCCCTCGGTGCATTAACAATTTGCATTAGGAAGCAGTCATTTGTCATTTCTACCAGTTCAGTTTCAGCCTGTCATGCTCCCACCGGGTTTTTCCCATTTGGGGGAAGGTGAAATCCCCCATTAGTATGGCTTCTCCTTTGCTACACTCATTTCTAATGCCATTGTATAACAGATTATTATTGTAGTTACTTTTTGGTGCAGTAGCTTCAAGTTCTAACATTTTGTTTTTGAGACGTCTAGCATTTAGATAAATACATTGAATGGCTATCTTACCTGAGTTGTTGCTCTTGTTTTGATGTCATCTCCCATCTGTTTTTTTTTTTTTGTTGATTTCTCCCCCCTTCCTTTCTAGTTTAAATGCTTCTGAACCGTCTCGAGTATTCTTTTTCTGAGTAGATTGGTACCCTTTTTATTTTAGTGCAGTCCATCTTGCCTATGTAGATAGTCCTTGTTGTAGAATGTGGTCCAATGTTCACGGAAGGTGAAACCTTTCTGTGTGCACTATGATTTCAGCCATGCGTTTAGATTATTTATTGCCAGCTGTCCGTATGGTCCTTTGTGAGGTGCTGGCGGTATCCTAGAAAATACCACAGTTTTGATCTTGTCTTTTAATTTCCTACCTTGCTCTCCATTTGTGTTGCAGAGATCTTGATCTGTCTCTTCAAATGTTGTTTGTACCAATGTGGATGACTACTACCTGGTAATCTCCTGTTCTTTCTAGGAGTCTGTCCATGTTCTCAGTGATGTGCGTGACAAAGGCTTCCGGAAGGCAGCACACTGTTGTTGTAAGGGGGTCCAGACTGCACACTGAACTTGATGTGTTTCTCAATATGGAGTCCCCTACAGTCATGACCTCCCTTTTTTTTGCTGCCTGGCCAGCACTGTTTATGGGGTCCTGGATCTTGTTCCTTTCATTCTCTTGATGCTGGTTTTGGTCATCTAAATTATGAAGTGGATCAAATTTGTTTGACATTTTCATTTCTGGTGGTTGTGTTTAACTACATTTATTTTTTTCCATTTTCTCTGCCTATCTGGACCCATCCATTTGTGTGACAGTTATCATGTCCTGGTGATTTTTTGACTCTAAGAAGTTTAAAGCACCTCAGTGACCTGTAGTTCTAAGAATTCTGTCAACCTTTAAGAATTCAATCAAACCTCTAAGAATTCGGTCAAACCTCTAAGTACATCTTATACACCTGAGTGTAACCATTAACCTGATTCCATGTAACACCTAAGTGAGTGGAAATAGGAAATATCATTAGTTTCTTACATTTACTGATTAGCTTCTTACTGTTGCATAAGGACATATTAATGTTTACAATCTGGTATACAAGACAAATTTGCTTTTAGGTGCTTCTGATTATTTGTAATGTAACACTTACTATCTTAACATTTAAAAAAATGTATAATCTTCATTTAATTTCTGTATATCAATATACCATATTCAATGGGAGTGGGTCCCCAGTCAGGATGTCTATGTCGGGCTGCGAGCCAAGAAACTATGAGAACCCCTGCCTTTGAACATCTGTGACAGGATAGCGTCAGGATTGAGACAGAGTCAGGAAGCATTAATGTGTGTGTTTATTAACAAAGAAAGAATAAATAAAGCAGAAAAGCACAGTGCAGGGATAAAAGGCTCAAACAAAACATAATACTTTCAAATAACTGCTTCTACTTGTCCAGGCTGAGCAGTTCCATTTATTGGACTTTAGCATCTCACTCCTTCCAAACTCATCCAACAAACCAAGGATCTTCTTCCCTTTATATACATGTAGCCATTTCCCAGTTAGCACTGAATTACATAATTCTGTATGTTGCTCTATAACATATCTCCCAAAACTTTCTTTGAGAAATGAAAACATCTTTTTTAGATTATATTCATATTACCCACAATATAACTTCTAGAAACCAGATGTGTTTACCTTTGGAATTTGACAAATTAAGCTTTCATAACAATTACATCATTCATCTTGCTGTGAAAAAAGAACTTCTTTAAATATTATAATAAACCTTAATATTGTACCCTAATATTCATCTTGAAAAACACATTTTAATCTCAATGGACCTGGTGAAGCAAAATTTTTATTAAGTGAGTTGCCAATATGAGGAAAATTGGAGCCATGACAACATCACTGGAAACTCAGTATGTGTGTATCATCGAATTATCTGTTTTTTTTGGCGTTCACATTACCATTATATTAACATGATGTAGAATGTAGATGTTGTTTTTACAGCTAATAAATCAACATTTACACGCCTTTAAAATATTTCTGCTTGCGGGTAACCAACACTGGATTCAATGTCAAGATTCAAACATGACATTTCAGACCACCATGAGGTAAGGGGAGTGGGCCAAGTTCTAGATTGTTCAGCCTAGTCTTGGATCCTAAAAGTCTCTCAGCTCAGCCATTTGTCATTTTCAGCTGTATATACATATAAAGTGGCTTGCAAAAGTATTCAGACCCCTGTCCTATTCTCTCATATTACCGAATTACAAATGGTACATTGAAATTTCGTTCTGTTCAATATTTTATTTTTAAACACTGAAATTCAGAATCAATTATTGTAAGGTGACATTGGTTTTATGTTGGGAAATATTTTTAAGAAAAATAAAAATCTGAAATATTTTGCTTTCATAAGCATTCAACCCTTGTGTTGTGGAAGCTCCCAGTTTGCACCGATGAAAGAAATTGCCCAAACGAGGACACAATTACCTTACCATTGGCCTCCACCTGTGAACCATTTGGCCTCCACCTGTCACATTTTCTGGATAAAAACCCCACTGTTGAAGGATCATTGGTAAGGCTGTGAATCTGAAGGAAAATGAAGACCAAAGAGCATTCTACAGAAGTTAGAGATAAAGTAATACAAATGCATAGATTAGTGAAAGGGTACAAAATAATATCCAAGTGTTTGGATATCTCAGTGAGCACAGTTGGATCAATAATCAGGAAGTGGAAGCTGCATCACACCACCCAGGCACTGCCAAGAAAAGGCCGTCCCTCAAAACTCAACGCTCAAACATGGAGTCTTGTTAGAGAAGCCACAGAGAGGCCAACAATCATTTTGAAGGAGCTACAGAGTTCAATGGCTGGGAGTGGAGTAATGGTGCACCAGTCAACCATATCAAGAGCTCTGCATAAAACTGGCCTGTATGAGAGGGTGGCAAGAAAGAAACAGTTACTCAAAAAGTACCATCTGAGAGCACGTCTGGAGTTTGCCAGAAAGCATGAGTGACCCAGCTGCGATGTGGGAAAAGGTTTTGTGGTCAGATGAGACCAAGATAGAGCTTTTTGGCCAAAACTCAAAGCACTATGTGTGGTGCAAACCTAACACTGCCCATATTTCAAGACACACCATCCCTACAGTGAAGAATGGTGGTGGCAGCATCATGCTGTGGGGATGCTTCTCATCAGCAGGGACTGGGCATCTTATTACTGAAGGAAGAATGGATGGAGCAAAATACAGGAAAATACTGCAAGAGAATCTGCTTCAGTCCGCTAAAAAAACTGAAGCTTGGGAGGAAATTCACCTTTCAGCAGGACAATGATCCCAAGCACAAGGCCAAAGCAACATTGGAGTGGCTCAAGAACAAAAAGGTGAATGTCCTACAGTGGCCCAGTCAAAGTCCTGATCTCAATCACATTGAGAATCTGTGGCACTATTTGAAAATTGCGGTCCACAAGCGTCGTCCAAGCAACCTGAACAACCTGGAGCAAATCTGCCAAGAAGAATGGGCCAAATCACTCCGACACTGTGTGCAAAGCTGGTACATACTTACCCCAAAAGACTTATTATTGACTGTTATTGCAGTGAAAGGTGGCTCTACCAAATATTAATGTGTGGGTTTTGAATACTTGTACAAGCAAGATATTTCAGTTTTTTATTTTTCTTAAAAATATTTCTTATTTCTTTTTTTAACCACATTTCCCAAGATTTTACATTTTTTACACTTTTTTTTTTGTAATTGTACAAAATGTTGTAATTTAGGTAATAAGGACATACCTGATAACAATCAAAGTACATGACTCACAAATGTTATTTAAAATATTTTAGGAAATACTCAATATTGTGACTGGAGGGAGGTGTTATGTGAATATTGTTTTGAGTTATGTACAAATGTGTTTTCTATATTGGCCCTCCTCTAGCAACCATTAAGATCATCTGTACTGTCATTGTTGATAAATATTTTGCTAATAAAGATGGCAACTGGCCAATCTGGACTATTAATATAATAGTCTTTTCTAACAGTTCTGTTTCTGAATTTCAGCAAGTTGTATGTTTCTGAATTTCAGTGTTTGATTAGGCGGTGGGGCTATAAATAAAGATTTATTATTCTGTATTTAAGTTTGCCAAACCCACATGTGGAATGTGGCTGTGTCGTGATTGAATAATTGATCATCATTCAAGTCCCAGCCACATGGTATAAAAGGAAGCCCGATCCTTTGTTTAACAGAGAGAGTTCTGTGAAGGTGACTGCCCAGCCTGAATATTAAGGAGAGTTTGTTTACATTATTTATTTAATTTAAACCTTTGTTTTGTTCCTGTTTTGTTTTGTTTTGTCAATAAAAGTGCACAACAGTGCTTAAACTGCAGCCTTCCGCTTCTGTGTCTCCTGTCTGTCGAGTAACAGGCTTTGGCCACCATACTACCCTTTCACACTGGTGTTAGCAGTGAGATTGCACCCCCTGAAGACTCAAAAAGGGACTACATTTAAAATAATTAAATAAATAGAAGACTGGCATGACCAGCAATGTCAGTTGGAGGTAGAAAGAACCATGGTCAGCGACGCCAATGCCAGTGGCGCCAATTCCAATAGTGTCCCCCTATGCTGGGCCCACCCTCCAGAGTCCAGAGAAGGGACAAAACAGGGAGCCCCTAATAGAAGGCGAGGACCACCCCAGCAGAAGGAGGAGTTGTGGAGATGACCTTCACCACTGTGCAATAGTCCAGTGCCTGTGAGGAGGTTCACTCGACCAGGGCTTCCAGACATCCATCCTTCATGTCTGGACCTCTGGTCGTTTGGCCTGACTCCCAGGTCATTGCACCACCAGACACATTCTCCTGGTCTTTTTCTCCACTCCCCCTGGTAGCCCAGACATTGCTGTACAGCCAATGGGGCTCACACCACTCTCCGATGCCTTAAAGGAGCAAAAAAGTAAAAGGCTTTGCCAACATTATTTTGTATTTTATATTTGTAATTAATTTAGAACAATTTGTAGATTTTATTTTTCACTTCGATATTATGGACTTTATTTGTGTTTATCAGTGGCAAAAACTCCTAATTAAATCCATATTGATTCCATGTTGTAACACAATAAAATGTAGAAAAGTCTAAGGGGGGGTGAATACTTTTGAGAGCCACAGTATGAAATCTCTATGCCAGATAAAGTAAAGAAAAAGCAAATATTCCACATGAACCTGCTGAAGGAGTGGAAGCTGAGACAGCAGCCCATACCCTGCTTACTGATCTGTAGAGCCAGAGATATCGATGAGAAGAAAAAATAATTTCCCTCCAGTGAAGCCATTAGTACGCCCAATTCCAACTATCTACTGCCCAAACAGAGAACAGCTCACCAACCTGCTTAACTCATTGTCAAACCTGTTCACAGAGAAAGCAAGATACACTGACCTGATTCAACTACTCATCACCTTAACTTCAGAAGATTCAGTCTGCCAGGGTAAATAAAGAATGCCAGAGTGCCTCCTACCTTTACTTAAGAAGAACTGAATGCAATGTTGCATCTTAAGGTCATTGAACTGTCATCTAGTGTCTGGAGCAACCCAACTGATCTGGAGCCTAAAAAGGATCAATTAATTCACTTTTGTATTGATTTCCAAAACCTCAAGATTACATCCAAGTTTGACAGTTATTTGATGCCCTGCATTGATGAATTACTAGAGCAGCTGGGCAAAGCGAAATTCATCTACACCATTGATCTGAGTAGAGGGGTTTGGCAATTACTGTTAACTGCTTCTTCAAAAGAACTCACTGCTTTCAGAACCTCTTTCGGGTTATTTCAATTCACTGTCATGCCATTTGGACTGCATGGGGCACCCTCTACATTTCATTGCCTCGTGGATAAGGTGTTAAATTATGCTGTAATCTATAGCACAAGCTGGTGAGACCACCTGCTACACCTACTGGATAAGGTCCAAGCACTGGGGTTCCCAAGTGGCTCAGGTTTGAGTCCAGGCTATGTCATAGCCGACCGTGACTGGGAGCTCCCAGGGGGTGGCGCACAATTGGCTGAGCACTGCCCAGGTAGGGAGGGCTTAGGTTGTCAGGAGAATTCACGGCTCACCGTGCATCAGCAACCCCTGTGGCCGATAGGGCGCCTGTGGTTCTGCAGTGGAGCTGCCAGATCTGTGTTGTCCTCTGGCACTATAGGTCTGGTGGCCTCACTGTGGATCCACAGTGCAAAAAATGACGGATTGGCAGGAGCACATTTCAGAGAACGCGCGCTCCAGCCTCCGTTCCCTGAGTCGGCAGGGGGGTTGCTAGAGGTGGGCCGAGGATACAGATAACAATTAAATTTAAAAACAACCAAATTTTAAAAAAATAAATAAAAAATAAGATCCAAGCAGCAGGACTGACAATTAATGGAGCCAAGTGTGCTTTTGCAAAACAGGAAGTGGTCTATGAATCCTGAAACCATAGCGATAGAGAG
Source organism: Polyodon spathula (assembly GCF_017654505.1). Classification (NCBI taxonomy): domain Eukaryota; kingdom Metazoa; phylum Chordata; class Actinopteri; order Acipenseriformes; family Polyodontidae; genus Polyodon; species Polyodon spathula. Next base: position 63,119,541 of record NC_054534.1, on the reverse strand, counting down.
AACTGCTCTACCCCAGTCAACCGCAAGGCAGTCCACTGGCCATTGCAGCTTCCTTTTGAGACAACCCCTCACCAACTCCCAATATAGGATTGTAACAGGGCGAGCAGCCCTGCACAGTGTTTATTTTATAACGGGGTCTTCCCCTCCAGCGTTTTTGTTTTTTTGCCGTGCGTTTTTGTTTTGCAGCGTGGATGAAGCTCATCCATGATAATAATTAAAACCCATGCAGTCACCTGTGTAAATACCTGCAGCTCTCTCCATGTTGGGGGGGAGTTCAGAAGTGGAGAATGGGAGAGCGAGAGGTGAGAGAGATATTTAAAAAGAATAAGGATCCGTGAAGGCTACTGCCCAGCTGGACCTTAGCGTTTATTTTTGTGGTCGTGATTTATTTTGTTTAATTATTTTATTTCTGGTCTGCAAGCAAAGTCTTCAAATATTTTGTTTATTTTTGTTCTTTAATAAAATGGCGCATGCGCCACTGCATCGTACCTTCTGTTTTGGTTGTGCTTCTTCTGGTCTGGGTCCCCGCAAAGCCATTTCCTGCCACATGGATATATACACGGTTATTGCAAGAGTTGGTCACTTCGTTCCCCAAAGCTCAGTCCTTCAGCAGCATAGACAACTGTTATCTTGCAGCACTCTGTCCTATGGCTTTTCAGCAGCCAGGACTGAAACGTAATGACATAGCAGCAGCCCTGGAGTATATAACAGAGACCTTTTTATACCTGAAGCTCCGCTGGAACCTAGGGACCCACAGCTGGCTATCACGAACTTATCCTTCCCGCAACCAAACACAGCAGGCAGGATGTGTCGGATGGGGCGTCATGTTCTCCATTACTCGTTTTCATAAATAATTACATTTACATAAACAACCACAGAACCCCCCTTTTCATGTGCTGGACTTCAGCCCTGCTACACCCAGTTTAGCATTGTTTAGTACAGTTTTAGATACTTGTAATTTGAATACCTCACTGGACCTCAATGGGCAGTACCAGACTTTAAAGTATAACACTATCTGAGGGTGCTTAAAAGTGTTATGTAAATCTATCATAATCCTTATACCGTAGTTTTACTTGGCATGTTTTCCAGGTGATTAACAATTTGGTTGTTCCTCTATTGCAAAAATAATGCTTCTAGTTATAATTACATATTGCAATCCAAATAATGTGGTACACTTGGTGTAAATAACAAATAGTATGGCTTACATTTATAATGGGAAGGTCTATTTTATGTTTATTACTGTGATAAAAGGCCATAGTCCCAAAAGACTACGTAATGTATCTTTGTACTAATATTAGAGCCGTTTTGGTGCAGTTTATATTAAGTCATATAGTTAAGAGTAATTGGTCAATCCTTCTTTAGAACAGACCCATTTTTGTAGGGAGTTTACAGGGAACTCTGCTGCTGAGACAGTGCTTTCATTATGGGATATGCAGTATAATTAAGACAGAAGTTGTGTTTCCTTAACACACACTGTTCTGCTTAAGACTGTAGCAACTTCCTATTCCCTATACTGGTACTAAATAACATATGGACCAGCCAGATCTTCGTGATACACTGAAACTTGGAAATGATCCACATTTGTAAAGGTAAGAAGTGGAAATCAAATAGAGACAAAGCCACAAACAGCAGGGTAATTAACCCTATCAGCTGATATAGTGTTTAAACAATAGAAATATTTGGAATAGTTATATACTGTATAACTACACCAAGGACACAGATTTGTAGAAAACGTGTCAATGTTAATGTTTGTTTTAAAGTGACACCATAAAAAGCAAACAGACCAGTCAAAACAATAAAATAATTACCGTTTAAAATACACGATGCTCAGTGTTTCTTTAATATAAAAAAGGTATTATCCTTTTATATTTCAATTCAAATTATTGGCATGTTAATTATATATCTTTAAATGGCTTAGTGTATTACTGGAATAATTTCAATAGTGTGATGAATATGTAACCAGTGATATAAGCCACATTTTGACCTCACACTTAACACCAAGGCAAACAGTAAGGTGTTTTACAAAACTCAAAAACTTCACCTGTGACTTTGGTACACCCAGGAGTTTTTAAACGTTCTCAGCAGCCGTGCCCAGCATGATCTTTCATCCTGCCAAAATGTAACTGTTGCCTGGGGCCTGAAATAAACATGCCTGATGTGAAAGAAGACATGAGATTAATATTATATTTGTGTTTATTCAGCCATGTCAGTTCTCCTGAATCTGATAAACCATAAGTTTAAATTAGCTGGGCGTTTAACAAACACAAGCAACAGATAAATGTGTGTTTGTGATGTTTCATTTGGAGTAATGTCACACTGTATATGCAACTCAGTAAATTCTTTTAAAATAAAATTAATAGAGTTAAAACAAGTGCTAACATGGATTTAGCAGATGTAACATTACTGGGAAGACAATACCAGAGTGTGCTAATATTTGCTTTGGATATATACTACTACTGAACAACTTTGAGTGGACAAGTATTGCCTGTAAACACATTCAGACGTCTTGTTTACTAAATTTGTTGGTATCCCTAAACAGTCCCTTCTATGCAAATGCAATCCATTTAATACAAATTCAGAATGATTGAGGGGGTACTTGTTCTTCATTTGACCCCAAATAGATTTCTGTAATGGTAAAGGACAATAATTAATAATTATAAAAATATTAATAATTTTTATATAGTGCCTTTCATAGTGGACCACCATCACAAAGTGCTTTACAAGATACGAGAATAGGGTGTGTGAACTATGCATCAGCTGCAGAGTCACTTACAACAAAATCTCACCTGAAAGAGGGAGCACAAGCTAAGTGACTTGCTCAGGGTCACACAATCAGTTGGTGACTTAACTGGGATTTGAACTGGGGACTGCCTTGTTATAAACCTGTTTCTTTAACCACTGGACCACACAGCCTCCTTGGTACAGTGTGCACAATGTCTTGTCACTTACCATTGCAAAAAAAAATAAAAAAAATGTAAGTGGAGAATTATCATTCAGCAACCCCAAAATATTTGGTAAGAAAAGGTGTTTCATCATCATAAGTCCTCTTCATCCCTCCTGGGACATAATGCCAGAGTAAAAAAATAGGTGTCTGAGAGGGGTTTAATGTCATTTGTCATTACTTGTGAATGAATTGTGGTACCACTGCTCTTCAGAGGTGGCTAGCTCATTAAAATCATTGGCATTATTTTGAAAGAGTGTAAAACATGCAACAAATGTTCCCCCACCAAAGACCACAAACCAGTAGGGCTGATTGATCACTTTTATTAGGATGCTGTATGTGTTTGCAATGTAATATTGTTCTCATCATGGGGTTATATCTGTCATATTTTTATATAAGTTATTAGTTTTTATATTTTTATTCACACATCATTTCTATTCATAAATCACCTGCCGAAAAGATTTATACTCTTTTGACAGAAGAAAGACAATTTATTTTACAAGCATCTTATTGTTTTCAATTATTTCTCCTTCCAGCAATGCTGCTTTTAGTTCTCTGTTCACCATTCATTTGAATCATGCACCTCCATGCACTATGATGCTCATAAAAGAGTTTGTCTTTTCTCAGCCAGACAGCTTTGTTCAAGTACAGCAGTGTTACTTATGTTCTTTTGCTAGAATTTTCATGTCATCATACCATCATCGTACGATTCCTTTCTAGATTTTGGAAATGCACATTTGACGCATTGAATGTCTAGAGGGGTAGGTCAGTGCCAGTTTGATACAATTGACATGGTTCCGTCAGTCAAAATGTGTCAAATTCAAGGACAAATTGAGAATTCTTCATCTCATGTTAAGTATTGCTTATCACACAACCTCATAACAAATACAGCAGAGCCAATGAAACTCGACATAAATAAATGAGAACAAAAAGCTAAAAAGGGAAAGGGCACAGAGCCAGATCAGTGCTTCCCTAGGAAAGTACATTGTTAGGAACTTCACAACATACTTCTCTGAATAATCTCAAACTAGGTTAGTCTGTTTTACTGTGCATTCTTTGTAAATATCAATGACAAATATAGTATTGTCAAGCTATATACTACTCCAGATTGACTGATGAAACCACTGAACTGTAGTCACTTAAACCTTAGATTATGATGATTAAGATGGATTTTTATCATAAAAGAAAATATAGTCTATACAAAAGGGAACACATATGGAAGTATTTTTATATCTATATTGCTGTTGATCAAATGATGTTTATTTGTTTATTATAAATGATTTTAAAATGAATACAATGATTTCTAGCTTTGTTCTAAAATATTGTTGAAATGTTGTTTGAGTTTGTTGGGTTTACATGTCAAGGCACAACCACATTTTACAGTTTATTTTCTTTAGCAGTTCTAAAACAAATTACAACATTTCCTATTTCCCAAAACATGTCCTTTCAAATAGATTGCTAAGAGACTGTCTGTGCAGATTACTGTGTTTGTTTTGTTTTCAGGTTTTTGTTTTTTTTAGAACATTGGGCACTCCTTGCATTTTGACATTGTTCTAATTTAGTGTAGTCAATTTTGAATATGTTTTTATTCATTAAAAAAATTCTGAAAGATAAATGACTTTTGGCTATCAAAAGAGCATGAAACTTCAAAGATATCTGGAATAAAATAAATGCTATCAAGGAACATATATTCTATAGAAATACCAAGTTGTACAAAAAATGAACATAGTCTATCTTAGTATTAATGTTGATTATAAGAATATTTTCATTTTAATTATTCAAATAGTGTAATCTTGCTAATGAAGTAAAGGACTGTAGGAGGGCGGTAGGAAAGCCCTGCACATAAAAAGGGGGTGGTCCCTGCTGTTTAAATATATCTGTTTATTAATTTTTAGAATAGGGTACCCCTCCGCCCCTGTTCAGTTTATTTTATGTTTGTATTATGATTTATTTGTTTTTATGTATTTCCTGATAATTTGGGAATTTATATATATATATATATATATATATATATATATATATATATATATATATATATATATATATATATATATATATATATAAGCGCCGTGTGTTGTTTTGTTTTTATTTAGATGTGTTCTGGCAGAGGCGAGGCTGGCAGCTAGTCCTCTGCCAGTAATTAAAAACCATCTCTCAAGTTTAATTAGTTGTGTAATTGTTGCTAATCAGGAGATGGTCACCTGTATAAAAACCCTGCAGTTTTCCCTGCTCGGGGTGGATGTACAGAGGAGAGTACGGGACAGCACAGGACAGCAAGAGAAGAAGTAAAAACTAGGGATTGGGTCAGTGAAGACGATTGCCCAGCCTGACCAGTTGTAGTGTTTGTGATTTATTTTGTTTAATTATTTATTTTGCTCTCTGAATAGTGTTTTCTGTTTGAACTTTTTATTTTATTTTATGTTTTTTTAAATAAAAACAGCAAACACCACGTCTTTTTGCCATGCAGTTACTTGTGTGTTTTGCAACCTGCTTCTGGCCTGACGTTTGCACACAAACTATATTATGGTGCACTCTGTCTAATACAATATTATTTGAAACTATTTGGAAGATAATGGGGGAATTTAATTGAGGAATATTATTATTAGTATTATTATTATTATTGAATGAAAATATTTTTAATATTTGTAAGGGATATTTATAAGTAATTGAATGGGAGTTCCACTGGCTTCTGCTTTCTGTGGGACTCTATAAATAGCCAGCAAGCAATCACTATGAGTAACATTTTTACGTCTCACATATTTTTCAGCAAAACAATTAACGGAAGCAAGAACAAAGATAAAAAGCTAAAAATGACCCTTTAAATAGATTCATAAGAGACTGAATCTGCTGGTGCTCGGCTGTGGGAACAGCTCATACTGGCTATAAGCTCCATCTGTAATTATTGAGCTGTCATAGATCACTAGCACACATGAGTTATCAACAAAGAGAAGTCTTGAGTTCAGAAAGCATTTCAATGAGAAATTAAATCAAACGTGTATTGATTAGGAAAGGAAAAAGAAAAGCATTTTAAAACTTTTTAATCCGATTCCTCAGAAACTCTCCTGGAGGAAACATACATTAGAATGTAGTAAACACATAAAAATTGCTGGAATGTAAAAATTGCCCCAATATGTCCGACAAATGAACAATTTCCAAAATAATAATTAAATCATGGAAAACTCACACTGGGTTTATAAATGACAGAGCAAGCCAAACATATGACCGCTGGGTTTGTATTGGAATTAATAAGCTATCACAACGACACATAATCACATAATTGGCTTGTGAAATATTAATGTTGCTTTTACTTGGTTTCATTGCAATTATGTTATGCACTTACTACTGTTTAAAAAAAAAAATTGACAGGATCCACATCTTCAATGTGTGCAACATATTATGATGCAGTAGCAAATAGAATAGAATATAATCTAGTAATATCAGGTATTACTTTTAAAATGATATATCTACACCACAATAGTAGGTGATGTTCTTCAGTCAGAAAACTATATTAGTTTAAACTCTTCTTCTGCGGTTTCTGAATTGCCGCTATTCCTCCTGCAAAGTAAAACTGAACAGAAATTCTGTTGATGTCAGACATTTTTGGTTTATGTATGGGAAAAAAAACATATAATTTGTTCAAGAACATCAATGTCATTCGCTTCATTAATTGTCCAAAAGCAAGGAGTCCACTTCATTTTTTCTGGCAAGTCTTCAGCAAAAATGCATCAGATAATCATAACTAATTCCTGGACTGTATCAAGAGAGGAGTAGTTGAAGTACTTTATGTTATTAATGTCTGGGATTTTTAAGAGATCAAAAAGGGACAATATTTTGAGAATAGCTACTATAGGGACATGAAAGCATTTAGGAAGGCTTTGGTCAATATTTTCCACTGTGGGCAAACTGCCCACTCCATAATAAATAGACTATATGACATGATCATATGCCCTGCTTCTCATCAACAATTTTCTTAAAGGTAGAACAAATGGGAAAATCAGATTTGTGTTTATTGGTTTAAATGTTATTTTGCTTTTTGTCTATTTTTCTGTCTGCAGTTCACTCTTTCCCATTTTTTCTTCAAGTAACTGCATTTAGATTTTTATGTGCATGTGGTAATAGAAGCTCTGGATGGATTTTTCATTAGATTTAGAAATCAGGATGGATGTCATAAACCAAATGTAGGGTGAGAAGCTGTTGCCAAACCTCTTCTGAATAATACTAGCACTTCAGGTTGACATTATTTATGATTTTGGATAGTTTTTAGAATATCAGACTCCAAAAGTTAAGTGGTTCAATTTGATATGCTCAATTTTAGCAAAAAAGGTGCATGTGATATTAATGGGAGGTGAGTTATCCTTTATTTTAACATTCCAAATAAAATCCATTAAAATTCAATAAAGGTAAACACAACAAAAAATAAGATTCCTACTGCCTCAGCAGAATTAAAAAATCCTAAAATACATCATGTTCTCCTTAAAACAGATTTTAAACAAAATAAAAGGATCATAAAAAATCAATTAAAAAAACACAGTGTTTTCTTTCTATTAAAAACAGATTAAAGCCAAAATAAAAACACTGTAAAAAAAATAAAAATAAATTAAATTAGAACAAAAACCGAAGCTCCCCCTCCTCACTCACAGCGCACAAGGCGTATCCCACAAACCACCTCTCCTGGAAGTTCTCCAGGTTACTGACCATTTTAAAATACTCAAACTTTACTCTGATCTGGCTGACCACAAGCACCCTGAACTGAACCACTAAACTGGTCAGTCCAGAACCAGAGAGTTGATTTTTCCTTGTCTTTAAGATAGCCAATTTTGCCTGTCCAATTAAAAAATTAATAAAAACACACATGTTTTTCATTCTCCATTCTCTCCACCCCCCTCTCCTTCCTCACCTACTGCTAGTGACACAATCATCCCTGGAATCCCTGGAGCTATGCCTCTGCAGCTCCTCCCTCAGGACTGCCTTGAGGCAGCCCCTCAACTCGCCCGTTAGTCTTTCTGCAAGTCTCTCTGAGTGCCAGCCTGGCTGTGCAGTTAGCTGGGAGGCAGTTAGCCAGCAGGAGAGCTCAAGGTTTAACAGGTGAACCATCCTGGTTACATCTGCTTTTAAAAAACTGGCACAGAGCGTCATCGACTGGAGTAACTTAACTGGAAAGAGTGGATTAAAAAATAGGGGCTCCTCAAACAGGTACTGCCCTGTCAAGGACTCCACATCCCTATCCACCCTCACCAGATGCCAAGCATTTAAAATACTTTGATAAAGAGGAGGAAGTCCTGCTTTACAAAAACTGGTGTTCTCAATTAAAAACAGGTGTTTTCCTAACCCCAGCCCCCTAACTCTATTGAGGAGAAAACAGGCCAGCCTCTTCCAATGAGCCTCCTCTTCAGTGTACAAGAGACTCTGAACCGCCTGCAGTCTGAAGGCTGCCACCCTGCTGAAATTACTGACCAGCCCCTGCCTCCCCTCATCCCTTGGGAGGTACAGGTCTGCATGCCTCAAACTGTGTCTCCCACTCCAAAAGAAATCCAGCAGCACTCTCTGGATCTGCTCCACCAGGCCCCGGGGTGGGTCCAGGCACACCAGCTTGTGCCACATGCTAAAGGCCACCAGATTATTAACAACAAGCACCCGGCCTTTGAAGGACAGTTGAGCCAGCAGTCCCTTCCACCTCTGCAGCTGCCCCCTCACCCTGTCTAACAGACCCTCCCAGTTCTTTTTCATGTAGTTCTCTGTTCCGAGGTACACTCACAACACTTTAATGCCTGTTCTGTTCCATTTCAGCCCCTCAGGCAGGACAGGAGGGGTGCCCTCATCCCAGCTGCCTGACAGGAAGGTGTCACATTTTGCCCAGTTTACTCTGGCAGAAGATGCTCTCTGGAACTCATTTAGAGTCTGCTGCAGTGCTTGGACATCAGCATCACTACTCACAAACACAGTCACATCGACTGTGTAGGCAGACACCTCCATTGTTGGTCTTTAAAATACTAAAAATGTTGGAATATAAAAGCCGAATACAAGAGATAAAACCAGGGCCGAACCCGAAGGCCTCCAATGTTTTAAAAAGGTATGTGGGGTCGACTCTTTCGAAAGCCTTCTCTTGATACAGGAAGACCATTCCTACATTAAAATCACAAATATCATTTACAGATAAAAAAATCTCTAATAAAAAACAAGTTATCAAAAATAGAGCAACCTGGTATACAATATGTTTAGTCGATATGTACCACAGTTCCAATAACTGTTTTTAATCTATTAGCAATTGTTTTTGATAAAATCTTTAAATCAGAACATAAAAGTGACACAGGTCTCCAATTCTTAAGCTGGCAAAGGTCTCTCTTCTTGGGCAGCAGTGTAACCACTACCCTACGGCAGCTAAGAGGCAGTTCCTTGTTGCTGAGGCTCTCTTTCAGAACCTGGAGCAAATCCTCCCCCATTATATCCCAGAAAATATTATAAAATTCTGCTGGTAGTCCATCGATCCCAGGAACCTTTCCACTGGAGAACTGCTTGACAATGGCAGTCATCTCCTGGTGGGTCAGCGGTGCGTCCAGCTGAATCTGTTCTTCCTCACTGAGGCTGGGTATACCCTGGAGCAGCTGCTCAGTGTCCTCTAGGTAGCACAGTTCTTTATTATAAAGTTCCTTATAAAAACGCACCGCCTCTCTGCTGATTTCCTCCCAAGTGTGCAGTTCTTTCCCACCAGGAGTCCTGATACAGCACCGCTGTCTATTGTCCACTCTCTTCCTTCCCAGGTTGAAGAAGAAACTGGTGGGGGCATCCATGTCTCTCAACTCCATGAATCTGGAACACACAATTGCCCCCTTTACCCTTTCCTTCAGCAAGCTCCCCAGTGCGAGTTTCTGCTCTTTTAGGTTCTCCAATGTCTGTTCTTTAAATTCTGAATTTAAACTTTCTTCTAGGAGGAGGATTTTTGACTCCAGCTCTCTCACAGCTGTGTTCAGTGACCTGGTTGCATTTATAGTATATTGTTGACAAAAACATTTTATTTATATCCCACCACTGTCTTAAATCTTTATATTGTGCTTTTTCTTTTTTTCCAAATTATCCAAAAAAGTTTGAATTGTCTGAATTCATTAAAATGCCAGTAAGATGTTCTGTGGGGTTCTGATTGAATTATTACTGTAATTAATTATAGACAGTGGTGGTCAGAGAGACTACTGGGGATGATTCTTGCTTTTACAAATTTATTTAAATCATTTTTAGAAGTATAAAACTGGTCTAGTCTCGCTCTATATACACAGTTTGTGTGACATTGAGACCAGGTGTATTGTCTTGAACAGGGGTGCAGGCATCTCCATATGTCAACCAGGTCACTGGACTCTAACATTGCAGCCAACTCTCTGGAGGACTGAGGGTGTGGTTCATCATTATATCTATCAATATTAAAATTAACAGTACAATTCAAATCTCCTCCTAGTACCACCACATCGTTATAATTAATATTAAAAAGAGCTTGCTTTAATTTCTTAAAAAATAAAAAAAATTCTATTGGGGGCATAAATATTAATAAAAACATACACTGTACTGCCCAGTCTAGCTCTTACTTTTAAAATCCTTCCTTTCTCTATTTCTTCCATATCTAGTAAAACTGTCCCTAGGCTGGGTTTAAAAAGGTTACTCCTGCACTTGAACTAGCTCCGTGACTCGTCACGCACAAGCCCTTCCACTCCCCTCTCCATGCTTCCTCATTCTCCTGATCAGAAACACCACCCCCGCCTGCTTCTGCTCTAAAAACTCTATTAACTGTGCCCTCTTAAAAAACTGTCTACAGCCGTTTAGATTAAAAGAAACAAAAACACACTTTTCCATCATGGCTAAAAAAACTAACAGACTAAAACAAGTAATAAAATAAGTTGCATAAAAGAGAGATTTAAACAAGAGATTTTGAACCATTATTAAAATCCTTCCTTATTTTCTGAACAATTTTTTCAAATCTATAACGTTTTGGCTGATCAAATTCTTCTATTGTTGCCTTCCTTGTGATAATGTGAGCGGAGTGGAGAAATAGCCTTAAATCAGGGGAAAAAAACTCTCTATTTCTACTCCCCCTTTCCATTTTGCTTCTTTCATAAAATCATTTACCTGTTCAAGTGTATATAATTTTTTCTTACTGACGGGTTGACTATCAGGGATGTCTGAGATAAACGAGGAGTCAGAGAGCTCCCCGTCCATCTCTTCAGCACTGTCCTCTCGCTCACCCAAGAGAATTGACTCCTCTGCAGCTCCCTCCGACTCCTCGACACCGGTCTCTGCCACAGCCGTCACTATTTCAGGCGGCTGAGATTCAGCCAGTAGAAAGTCTTGCACTGCGCCTGGCTCACCCTCTGCTTTGTTCTCTTCCTTCGCATTGATAGGGACTGATGCCCCGTCTGGCGCTCGCAGTCTCTCTATCTGCACGGGTTCAGAGTTCTGCACTGGCTGCGCTCTGCCATCCGACAGCTCTGCAGCCTTCTGTTTAAATCTTTTCTTTTTAACTACTACCTTGAATGGTTCTTCACCATTCTCAGTAGTAGCTGTATTTTACTCCGAACCCGTCAGTGACAGAATACGGCTGAGTCTCTTTGTGCGAGGCCTTAGTGTTGGTGGTTCTGCTCCGGTTTCCTTCGGCAACTGGATCGCCTCCTCCTCGGTCAGCACAGGCTCGCTCTGCGGCTACGATGCAGGAGCAGACTCTTCCTCCCACTCACCCCCAACACCCCCGACTTCCTCCCCACCAGCATCGCCCTGTTCCTGCCCTGTCTCTGCTCTAGCCTCCCTTCTCGGGCAGGCTTTCCTCTGGTGTCCCTGTTCTCCGCAATAAAAACACTTCATCGTCTCAGAACTGACAAACACCACACAATTCGTCCCTTCTACATTAAAATTCCATGCTACATTTAGTACTTGATTTGGATCTTTTAATAACACAAATGCCTGCCTTCTAAATGACATGACATGACATGCCTAACACTTATTTTTACAACCCAGCTGGATTCCCTTAATTGAGGACACAAGTTTTTCATAACGAGATAAATTCTTTTCTAATGACTCATTTTTTAAAAAGGGAGGCACATTAGAAATAATAACTTTCATTACCGGGGTTACTAGAGGGGAAACCTGAACAAATTCACCTTTTACTGTAAAGCCTTCCTCTACCCCCACTAAAAATATTACCAGAGCTTTATTCATTCATAACACTAACCTAATATTTTCAAACCACACTACCTCTCCTACTGCCAGCAGGCACTCCTCCACCGAAACCCCAGGGTCAGGCAGGCAGAGCGTGAGAGAGAGAGAGAGAGAGAGAGAGAGAGAGAGAGAGAGAGAGAGAGAGAGAGAGAGAGAGAGAGAAACAAAACAAACACGAGTAAGACGACTGCTACCTTTATTGTGCTACGTATAGGTACTCGTCTGTGTTTCTTTGTGTTTTGAAAGTCTTTTATTTTGTTGTTTTTGATTTACTTAATAAGTATCCTGCACAGCCACGCAGTTTTTCCCTGCATTCCTGCCTTTGTTATTCTGCTTTCTGGACTGACGTCACCACCCTTGGCTACCCTGACACATATGGTATTTTAACAATGTCACAGATTCAGACAAATCATTTTCCATAGTAAAGTGCATTTTTTTAAGAACATTTGAAACGTGCAATACAATAGAGGTGAGTAATCTACTCTATACCTTGACCAATAAAGTTCCCATAGCAAAACCATAGCATAATACAGTAGATCAAATTAAAATCTAGAAAAATAATCGATTTTATTATTATTTTTATTTTTAATTTTAGTGACCCATTTTTATGTCCAGTTAGGTTTTTTCTCCTCAGCGCAGTGAGTCCCTACACAGCACAGACATTATGAGGGAGTGTGAGCATCATCCTCCAATCTCACAAGCCTAAAGCCAGACTCACTTTTAAGCCAAGCAATTCGGAGCACCGGAGAACAGTCTAGCCTTGCCTCTTATACACTCTGAATGTGCTCTATGGCTGACCAGTAGGGTTTGCTGTTGTGCAATGAGAAGAAGCAATCGCCCCCCCCCCCTCCCCCTCAGTGTCTCAGTTTATTAATGTCAGATGTTGACTTATTGTTGTCACATATTTTGTTAATGTAATATTGCATCTCCTACTGGGAACCTAATGCAGTGAGCAACCTATAGCTATAGTACAAGGTTAGTTGTTCTTGTGTTGTGACATTCAGTTGGACAAGTGACAATACTATTGTTGTCTAGGTCAACACAATTATTTAAACAATCTGGTGCACATGTAGACCTAGAAAGCTCCCTCCAGATCTACCAACCTCATTTGGAATTAAACATGTTGCTGCTACCTCACCCTTTGTTCAATATAAAACACACTCCAAGAGGCACTTGACCTCAAGTTACTGAGAGGCAGTGTCTGGTGCATAGAATACTGTCAGCTTCTAATCTAACACAGTCTACATTAACTGAACATCTACTTTATATACTGTACAGTATGGTGGCACATAAAATCCAACATCAGTGCATGCTTGAGAATCTGTTTAGAATATGGACAATTGTAAGTTATAGTGTACATAGTAACCCATTGTATTATTAAGACAGCAACTGTACAGTATAATATGTAAATATGTTCTGTTGTGTAATGGAAATGTCATGAATATGTAGTTTTTACTGTGCCTAAATATATTTTCAATATACCTTAAATTATGATTCTGATCTAGAAATGAAAACAACCTTCATCAAATCAATAACAATCAAAATTGCAGGATGTTGTAGTTATTTTAAATAATATATATATATATATATAATATATATATATATATTATATATATATATTATATATAATATATAGTATCCTCAGTTGAATATATGAATACTCCTCTATATGCTTTTTTAATGGTGCTTAGAGAGTGAAGTTAGGATAGGGTGAAATTGATCTTGGGAAGTGATTATGTAACTTTGGTGTTAGGACAAGTAGATAGAGGAGGAGCCTCTTACGTCTCGTTGGGTCAGACGGCATCCTCTGGCTGCTGGGCAGTTTGGAGAGTGAGAGACAGGGGTCAAAAGATAACACAAAAGAAAGGACAGTTCCTTCACTACTCAGGGCAGCATCCTCAGGCAGCTAGGCTAGGCAGAACCACACCGCGAGGATAGAACATAGACCGCAGAGCTGCACACATGTAAAAAAGACTGAAAGAAATGAAAAAAACAAAGAGAGATTAGTAAGGATGGGCTATGGATTGGAGGCCATCCGCGCTGTGGAGAGGAACCCCCTCCCCTTACTGGGAGTAAACCTCTAATGGACCTGGCGGAGAGGTCGCCCTCACTCTGGGCATAATAACAATGGCTAGATGAACTGCAGCAATGTCTCAAGAAGATGATCTGATATATAGTTCCATGGCTGAAGAGGACCAACGTCCCAAGGACTTGATTAAGTGCTGATTAATCTCTGCCTGGGCTGCGGATGTAGCTGCTCCTATTCGGAATGATTGAGGGGAAAAGAGCTGTGTAGGAAGACTGTTCCAGGTCAGGATAGTAAAGAGATGGGAAGAAAACTAGTGCCTTGTGATGACAGTTCTAGAGCAATCGATGAACAGAGGGTCTGATGGAAGGCAAAGAATCCTAACACCAAGGTATCTGGATAGGGTAGAGCTGGGCAGCAATCCAAAGAAAGCGACCAAGCAGAGGATTTCTATGACCAAGTCATTGAAAGGGTTGAAGCAGTTACTGCAGAGGGGGGAGATGAGACAAAGAAGAATGTCTGAAGAGATCGGTTGTCTTGAGGGTGAAGAGGGAGGAAAGCTCTTCTCTATGCCCCGAAGCATCATCCAAACTTGTTGGATGGAGAGGAGAGACAGGGAAGTGATGGACTGGGGAGGAATTAATGTTGAATGCCTGGAATGAGAAATCAGTTTCTGGGCACAGAAAGTGGCAAAGGAGGACCAGGTGGTTGAGTAGGATGAACAGGTAAAAGGTGCAAGTGCATTTTCCAGAAACCCAAGTGCTGATTGCAGAAGACCAGGAGGGTGGTGTTCAGTTGAGGATCCAAAAACATACACAGACAGAGAACGGAAGTAGAATTGTATAGAAATAGGATATGGGGAGAGACTGGCATACAAGGCAGCCAATCGGAATTATGAAGCTGAGCTGGCTGTGTCTGAGTCAGACACATGCATTGCTGTCGCCGTGTGATTGGTAGGGAACACCGAGCCTGAAGTAGGACATGATTATTTCCCCACCTAGAAGTGACTGGAAGGCTGATCTCCCGCCTTTTACTGAATGTCCAGAGGAGGCTAGATTGACTAGAAAAAGCATAGGGAAAAGGGGGGAGCGATACCCTGAATTGGTAGTTGCATTAAAAGTGAAAAACTAGCATACTGAAAAAAGCAATGTACATGGTACAAAATCACCAGCATGGAAACCAGCCTAATGAAACAATATATCAGGGCTTATGGTAAATAATATAATTAGGGGATATGACATTTTGAAAACACTACTGCATATACATGACTTCCATTAATCACTGTCTTTGGATTCAACTGTCCAAATTAAACAATGAAGGTTTTTGCACATTAAATATGTGTTGTGCAATCTGAGTAAATAAAACAAAGCCAGTTCACAGATCAAGGCATTCAAACTCAGTACCGCACATGGAGCTATTGATTTTGTTTTAGTCAATGTAGTTAATGAACATGTTGCTGGGGTCTCACACAATTCCCAGATCAGCCTCCATGTAGCTTCTCTACAACAAGCCCATTCTCACAGTCTAGGTAATTAATTTAATGCATTCAGAAATACCTGTTCTATGGTGTTGCTTTGTTGTACTAATCTGAGTTACATTCACATCATTAGGCAACAACTGCAAGGCCTTTTGAAGTCAACAATAACATGGAAGAACTCCAGACTAAATAGTGAATGCCCTCAATTAATTCAACCTCCTTGTTTAGCTTTAGATTTGTTCAAGGGAGTGAAAGTGAGGATAACAGCCAAAAGCAGAATGTTTCCAAAAATACACTAATCTCTCATTCTTAATTTAAACTGTGATTGATGAGGCAAAGTTCCTTTCCAAGTGAATAAAAAGTTCCCATTGAATAAACCAAATCAGGCATTAGTAACACTGAGCAGCAAATTAACACTGCCGAAGACATCTTAGAAAGCATATTCTTTGACAGTATAAACCTTAAAGGCTTGCAGCTTTTCTTGAGGCTAGTCGACAGCTCCTCTTCTTTCCTCATTATTTTACACAAATTGTTTAAAAAGCTTGGATAGCCTTTTGTTGTAAAGTTCCTTTCCTACTCCTTCCCTCCACCTCCTTTGTAGCTACATCACCATTTCAGGGATCAAGGGGTCCCATCAGCTGGCTTCAGTTAATATGTGACAGCTGTCAGAGCTCTCACCATTATAAGGAGGAGGGTGGCACCTTGCAGGTCAAATAGCAAGATCCTGGGTCACACCTATCGTTCCTTTGAATAAATATTCTAATAAAATATCGAAATGTAAAGGTAAAATGCATTTTATTACATATTTAGCCATACATCTATGCCTGATACTCTCAGATGATACAAAAAAAATGGTCAAATTTTGAGCTATATATATCCCCCTTTAACTTTTTTTTGCATTTAGTTGTGTCAGTTCCTCAGAGTTACATACATTTAAATGAGGATTTTTTTTTTCCCAAAAAAGTTTTTATTTAGAAAAAAATTATATATTAAAAATACAAAACTGAAATATCATAATTGGATAAGTCCCCCCCCCCCCCGCCCCCCCCCCCCCCGAGTTAACAATTTGGTTGTTAAACTTGGTTAAAGCACCTTTGGCAGCAATTACAGCTGTGAGTCTGTTGGGATAGGTCTCTACCAACTCTGCATACCTAGATTTGGCAATATTTGACCATTCTTCTTTACAAAACTGTTTAAGCTCTGACAAGTTCATTAAGGATGTTGATAGACAGCAATCTTCAAGTCATGCTACAAATTTTGATTAGATTTAGGTTGGGGCTCTGACTGGGCCACTCAAGGACATTTGCCTTTTTGTTCCTTAGTCACACCAGTGTAGCATTGGCTGTGTGCTTTGGGTCATTGTCATGCTGAAAGGTGAACTGCCGTCCCAGTTTCAGCTTTCTTGAAGAGGGCTGCAGGTTTTTCTCAAGGACTTCTCTCTACTTTGTTCCATTCATTTTCCCTTCTATCCTGACAAGTGCCCCACTCCTTGCCGATGAGAAACATCCCCATTGCATGATGCTGCCACCACCATGCTTCACAGAAGGGATGGTGTTCTTTGGGTGATGCGCTGTGTTGGGTTTGCGCAAAACACAATGCTTTGCATTTAGGCTAAAAGGTTCAATTTTTGTTTTGTCAGACCGCAAAACTTTTTGCCACATGGCTACAGAATCTCCTGAGTGTTTTTTGCATACTTCAAATGGGATTCAAGGTGGTCTTTCTTGAGTAATGGCTTCCTTCTTGCCACCCTACCATACAGGCCAGATTTGTGTAGTGTTTGGGATATTGTTGTCACATGCACACTTTGACCAGTCTTGGCCATAAAAGCTCTTGCAAAGTTTCAACTGGCCTCTTGGTAGCCTCTCTGATCAGTCTCTTTCTTGCTCAGTAATCCAGTTTGGAGGCCTGATCTAGGCAGGGTCTTGGTGGTGCCATACACCTTCCACTTCTTAATAATCGTCTTGATCATGCTCCATGGGATATTCAAGGCCTTTGATAGTTTTTATACCCATCCCCTGATTTGTGCCTTTCAACAACTTTGTCCTGGAGTTCTTTTGAAAGTGCCTTGGTGCTCATGGTTGAGTCTTTGCTTTGAAATGCATTACCCAGCAGATGGAACCTACAGGAACTGCTGAATTTATCCTGAAATCATGTGAATCACTACAATTTAACACAGGTGGAGGCCACTTAACTTGGTGTGTGAGTTTGAAGGCGATTGATTACACATGAGCTAATTTAACTAAGCTATTTCAGTTTTTATTTTTAATTAATTTTATACAAACTTCTGTAACATTTTGTTCACTTGGAAGATGTGGGGTAGGATGTGTAGATAAAGAAAAAAAAAACTATTTTAGTGCCTTTTAATTCCAGGCTATAAGGCAACAAAAAGTGAAAAATTAGAAAGGGGGTGTAGACTTTCTATATATATATATATATATATATATATATATATATATATATATATATATATATATATATATATATATATATATATATATATATATATATATACATATATATACACATACACATATATATATATATATATATATATATATATATATATATATATATATATATATATATATATATATATATATATATATATATATATATATATATATATATATATATATATATTATATTTGTTATATGTATTTTTCCAATGCCGATAGCATGAGAGCGCCATTATAGGTTAGCGCGGCTAGCAGTGCCTTGTTTAAACTCAGTTTTGAGGGGTATTTTTCAAAATGGATGGGGACGATATTTCATATGCTCCATGTCCGTGTGACAGAGTTTTTTTTTTCCAACTTTTGTGAAAATCCATGAGTTAGTTTTTAAGTTACAGAATCATGGAAAAAGTAGTTTTGACAAATTAGTCAGAGGTTTTTTTTTTATGCTAAAATAACAAAAAAAATGGCTACGTGTTTCAACACCATATCTGGCAGGCAGACAGTACTCATTGGCTAGGAGTGCTTTGAGGAATAGAAAGAAGACAAGCATTGAATTGACAACAGAAATGGGAAAAGGCACAGGTGTCATTGTCCATCAAATCAACATTATGAAGGTCAATCTTGAAATCAGGACTTAAACAATGTGCTTCAGTAAGAATACCTCTGTTAAGACAGGGGAACAAGACTAAAAGGCTAAAATATGCACAAGAACACAGAAAATGGACTATGGAACAATGGTCAAAGGTGCTTGTACTGTTGATGGATGGACAATGACACCTGTGCCTTCTGCCAATGTTGTTGTCAATTCAACACTTGTCTTCTTTCTATTCCTTAAGGATATTATCTTTAAGTATTGCTCATCCTTGTTAGACAGCTTTTTGGGTCTTCCAGTCCTGGGTTTGTCAATTACAGTTCTCTCTCTCTCTCTCTCTCCACTACCAATGAAACATTAAGGTCCACACTATGCCTTTAAACCATATTAATTACCTTTAAACCAGATTAAAAGTGCTAAATACGGTTAGAGTCTACACTCCGCAGTGTTTAATACCATACTCGAGACCAGGGGGTAGTCTCAAGTCTGGTTTTAATTGTGTGGATGTAAACTGAACTACATTTTTTGTGTATCCTCCAATATTCCAGAATGTTTTCTGATATGCTTTGGCATGTGGACATTACAAATACAGTACTCAGAACAGACGCCTGAAGGAGCTGAGATCAACTGTCGGTACTGATGTACCATTTTCTAGGCTTATGTTGTAAAATGATGGGCCATGGAGCGACAGAATAAAATTCATATTTTTGGCATGTTGACAGAGCCTATGCAGAGCTTGCCTGTGATGAGACCGTTGCTGCCTTCTTTAATCGCTCATACCTGTGTTTTTAAGAAACAAACCCATGTTCATGCTAAGCAGTGCTATGTCTTCCGTGGGCATGGGCTCCATATCTGCAAGGTTGTAAACAAGCAGTGCATGATGGGATACCATCATATTAAGTCCCCCAGTCTATTGCGCTGCTAGGAACTGTAACCAAACTATTTTAAGTGTTTGTACACATTAAGCCTGATTAAACATAAAACAGTCCGTTAGTGTAGACGCTTTCAGTGGGATTAAATCGTTTTTTAGTACAGTTCTCGAGATTAGTAGTGTGGACAGGGCCTAAAATTAAAAAGTGCCAGGCGGGAGCCCTCCCAGCCAATAAAACACCACAAACACAGCAATTCAAAACTAAATTACGACTTTTAATTACTCACTTTGGTTAACTTCCAATTACATGTAAGCAAATATTTTCAAACTGTCAAAATACATATAATATATGTATATGAAACATTAGCTGGCATTTGCAGTAAATAACATTTGTATCACTTGTAATTGTCTTTCAATATCACTAGCAAACCATGTAGATCAGATGATTAATCGAGCAATAGAAAATGTCAAGTTTAAAACCCCTAGTCTAAACATAAATCTAAGACTCATATTCACTCTGGTTGTCTTTTAAAATGTCATTCTGACACTTTTCTTGTTGCTTACATATTTTATAGGTAATTAAATCACTAAGATAATATTGAGGCAACATGCCAGCTTCCATACTTTATTCAAAGTCACAATGCTTTTTATAAGACTATTGATTCTCTCTATCATTATTTATGAACTTTAAAATATATAAATAATTTAATAGGTTCAGAATGAAGAAAGCCTGACACCCACTGAGAAAATAACAAAGAAAGGTTTTGTTTGAAAAATGTAATCAGCCAAGTCACACAAATCATATGTCACAAAAGCTGCGGGTTCATTGTTTTAAGAAAATGTGGCTTTTCTTAAGACATTAATCATAGTTATAACATTCAGTTTTCCCACGGGGTGTCTATTGTACTTATGTATTATGTAAAAGGCCTTTTTGACTATGATGGAATGTTTTGCCCGATTTTGTCTTCTTGGCAAAAACACAGAATTGTACATAAAGATAAATTATGTTTAGATTAGCAAAGTATTTAGTGATCATATTTATATATTTTATAATCTTTAAGTGACCTCTGCCACAAAAGTGGTTTCAACAATAAGATAAAACATCTGCCAAGTACTTTTTAAGATGCATTTGCATGTTTGTAATGTGCATAATGTGCTATAAAATACTAATGCAAACATAAGAAAAAGTTTAATAACAAGAATACTTAATTAAAATAAAAGACTAAGACTAAGACTAAAATGAGAATAGTGGCCAACAAGCAATTTCAGTTGAATGTGTTATCATTTGAACAACTCCCTGGCCTCAAAGTATTGTGTTCAGACTTGTTCATAAAGTAGGTGTCTCACTGCATCTAACTGCATTGTAAAATGGACAGTTAATGCCCTCACTCCACATGGGCTGAGCATACATTTTATATTATGTGGCTTATAATGTTTGCAATAAAAACATGAAGTCTTAATCAAGAAAAAAAAAGGTTAAGATAAGTCCTGTTTATAGCTCAAGTGGTAATATTCTGTTTAGGTGTTGAAGGCCCTTTCTTCTATCTGCTCTGGTATTTTTGTGAAATATCAGCTGCCTAGAGTTTTAAATGAACAGTATATACTGTATGGTATGGAAGTAAACCTTATGTTGTAATAGTGTGAAGCCCCTTAGTTTTTTTGTTTTTTTTTCACACATTCAGTAAACTAAAGAGTGAACTACTTGTTTATACAAATGAGATGGAGGTAATGCCAATGTTTCTGTCACTGCTTAAAAAATGAGTTACTTTGCCATAAACATTTTACTCTATGAAACACTGCATTATTCTTATCATAGTCCCTAACCATGCTATTGTTTTATAATACAAAACAGTTGTAGGGTGCTGTCAGCACACACTTAGGAAGCCTTTTCAAAGCATTCCATCATGGTGTCATTGAAGTAAGAGCTGCCAAACACCTGCTCAAAAAAAAAAACTAGCATGGAACAACACAAAATAATGAACTTCACGAACTTTTTTGAATAGGCTTTAGACTATTACACAGTATAGGAACAGCCCTTGTTAAGGTTGTCAGTGATGTGTTAATGGCTGCTGATTCGGGTGCATTACACTATGTAACACAAGTTTTGTTCCTGGGTAGTAAGTGTTATTTCCTAACTGCTTATGCCTCAAAAGTATAGAAAATGGCTATTATTCCCCACAAACTTTGCTTTTGTGACCAGGACAGTGGTATTTTGAAATTTACCTATTTCCAATGAGAAAACGGGCGAATTTGTATCTTTTCATTCACATAAAGTCAGAAAAAAACAACATATGAATCCAAATTAACATGTATTTATACTAAAGTAATACAAAAAAATGACTACAAAAGAATTAGAAGTGAGTAGTTTTTCAGGATTTATGATTATACTGTAAATCACTTTCACGAATCAGCCCCCAAATGTAGTCTCCCATCATGTTCTCGTTATACTGTCCTTGGTAGCGGCGTTCAAAGTCCAGCATATCCTGGTGGAAGCGCTCGCCTTGCTCCTCCGAGTACGCTCCCATGTTCTCCTTGAATTTATCAAGATGAGCATCAAGGATATGGACTTTGAGGGACATCCTACAGCCCATTGCGCTGTAGTTCTTCACCAGAGTCTCAACCAGCTCCACAAAGTTTTCGGCCTTGTGATTGCCAAGGAAGCCCCGAACCACTGCGACAAAGCTGTTCCAAGCCACTTTCTCCTTACTAGTGAGCTTCTTGGGGAATTCATTGCACTCCAGGATCTTTATCTGTGGTCCGACGAAGACACCGGCTTTGACCTTTGCCTCAGACAGATTAGGGAAGAAGTCTGGAAGGTACTTGAAGGCTGCCAACTCCTTATCTACAGCTCTGACAAATTGTTTCATAAGGCCCAATTTGATGTGCAGTGGTGGCATCAGCACCTTCCGGGGGTCCACCAGTGGCTCCCACTTGACGTTGTTCCTCCCCACAGAGAACTCTGGTACTGTGGTAGTGCACCTTGGTGTCCCTGCTGCCCCAAAGGCAAAGATAGCAGGGAAACTTGGTAAAACCGCCTTGGAGACCCATCAGGAATGCCACCATTTTGAAGTCTTCTATGACCTCCCAGCCGTACTCATCATACTTCAAGGCATCCAGCAAGGTCTTGATGCTGTTGTAATCCTCTTTGAGGTGCACCGAGTGAGCCAGGGGAAGAGATGGGTACTTGTTACCATTATGGAGCAGCACGGCTTTGAGGCTCCTGGATGAGCTGTCAATGAAGAGGCGCCACTCATTCTGGTTACAGGCGATTCCGATTGCCTCGAACAGACTGGTCACATTGTGGCAGAAGCAGAGCCCATCTTGACGGGTGAAGAAGCTGGAAAAAGTTTGGTGACGCTTCCTCTGATCTGTGACTTGCACATTTTCATCCAACAAGTTCCATTGCTTGAGCCTAGATGTCAAAAGCTCGGCATTGGACTTGGTGAAACCAAGATCTCTAATCAAGTCGTTGAGGTATTTTTGGTTGGGGTAGTATGGGGATCTACAACGTCTTCCTTGCTCTCTGACTTGCTGCTCTCTTCTAAAGACGACTGCTCTCTCTCCGGAGGAGTGGGTACTGGGAGCTCATGGCAGTGTGGCACCGTGGCGATGGATGAAGGAAGGTCCGGATACGTGATAGCAGGTGCATTCTTGCCAGTCCGACGTTTGGAAGGGTCCACCATGCAGAAGTAGCAGTTGCTTGAGTGGTCAGTGGGTTCCCGCCAAATTCTTGGGATAGCGAACTTCATGGCTCTCTTTTCCCCTCTGTACCATCCTACAAAAATACATTTATTTCACCCATGACTAATGTGTAAGAGATTCTCGCAACATTTTTCATATATGATATATTTTTTCAATAACATTGAAAATTGTAAAACATTTTAAATTAAAAACTTTTACAATTTTAAAAATTTTAACAAATTTTATAACATAAAATTCCGAGCAACAATTGTCCATCTTACCTTCCAGAGTTTTTTTGCAGTGCTCGCAGGTGAAATGAGGTACCCAGGGTTTGTCTTGATCCCCGACAGGCATGCCAAAATATGCCTTGTAGGCCTCACACATCTTAGCAGATGCTTCCACGGAGTACTTTTTCGCTCTTGTCTTGATAAATTGGCTGCAGACATAGCAAAATGCATCTTCCGGATGCTTGCAGCCTCTTGATGCCATCTCAGAAAAATGCAGATATGTATCCACTTAGGCAGCTGGAACTAAACTGAACTGGTGTGCTTAAGGCCCCTGTATTTATACTACTATTTATATTACTGGAAAGTTCTAGAAGATACTTCAAGTTTACTCAGCACTGAATCTATCTGGAATGTTCTGGAAAATAGGTGAATTTCAAAATATCACTGTCCTGGTCACCAAAGCAAAGTTTGTGGGGAATAATAGCCATTTTCTATACTTTTGAGGCATAAGCAATTAGGAAATAACACTTACTACCCAGGAACCAAAAACTAAAATGTTACACGGTGTTATCCATTCTGGTTCTTTTAGACCTTAGTGCTGCATCTGATACTGTCGACCATGACATTCTTCTTTGGAAGTTTGGAAAGTTTTGTTGGTATTTCTGGCACTGATGTTAATTGGTTCTGATTCTATCTGTCTGATGGAAAGCTATTGGTAACAAAACTACTTTGATTTCTTCTGGTGTCCTTCCGGGATCTATATTGGGGCCTCTTTTATTTAACATTTATATGTTACCACTTGATAACACGGAGGTAATGATACTTGTCTCTCAGCATCCATTGCCTAAACTCGACAAATTTAGTATGGTTATTGATGGGCTTCAGATTCGGTCTAGCTCTGAAATGAGAAATCTTGGTATTATTTTTTACCCTAGTCTAGCCTTTGAGTCCCATGTGCGGAATGTCACCAGGGTGTCATTTTTCCATCTACGTAATATTGCCCGATTCCATTCTATTCGACCTCTGTCTGATGCTGAGAAGTTAGTATGCACTTTGTCTCTTTTAGACTTGATTGCTGGTGTCTGTAAGAGTGTTCTCAACAGGATGCAATATGTTCAGAATTCTGCTGCTCAGGTTTTAACAAAATCTAAATCCTGTGAACATAAAACTCTTGTTTTGGCATGCTTGCATTGGCTGCCTGTCAAGTTTAGGATTGATTTTAAAGTTATGCTGATGACCGATAAGGCCCTAAATGGATTGGCTCCATGCTATATAAAATATTTGGTACACAACTATATTCTTTCAAGGAATTTGGTGTCAATGGATTTTGGTCTTTTAATTATTCTAAAAACAAGACTACATTCAATAGGTGGCAGGGCATTTTGCAGTTATGGACCAAGATTGTAAAACAGTGTTTGTAAAACATGTTCTTTCTATATAAAGCCTTCTACAATACAACACAATTCTTGTTCGTTTTCAGTTAACCATTTATTTGTTCAAAGTTTTTGTTTCCCTTTCTGCCGTAAGACTGGGTGGTAAAACAATGTACTGCACTTGACAGACGTTGCAAAACCTTACAAAATTTAGCCTATCAGAATTAACCTATTATTACCAACACTTTTGTGTGGTGAAATAGTGGTTATAGTTCAGTTTATTATAATCCTAGGCATTTCCTAGATGGCTATTGTGGATTGAGTATATGCCCAGGTTATTATTATTATTATTATTATTATTATTATTATTACTAATCAATAATTATTAATAATATAAGAATATTATTTTATACGGGATATTAGTTTTCCTATTTAGCATTTGCTGCATTTATTTGGCAAATAAAAATAATAACAACTATAAATAAAAAACAAACGATTTTTCTATTAAAAAATAGATATACAGTACTGTGCAAAAGTTTTAGGCAGGTGTGAAAAAATGCTGTAAAGTAAGAATGCTTTCAAAAATAGACATGTTAATAGATTATATTTATCAATTAACTAAATGCAAAGTGAGTGAACAGAAGAAAAATCTAAATCAAATCCATATTTGGTGTGACCACTCATTGCCTTCAAAACAGCATCAATTCTTCTAGGTACACTTGCACAAAGTCAGGGATTTTGTAGGCATATAGTCAGGTGTATGATTAAACAATTATACCAAACAGGTGCTAATGATCATCAATTCAGTATGTAGGTTGAAACACAATCATTAACTGAAACAGAAACAGCTGTGTAGGAGAAATAAAACTGGGTGAGGAACACCCAAACTCAACTAACAAGGTGAGGTTGCTGAAGACAGTTTACTGTCAAAAGTCATACACCATGGCAAGACTGAGCACAGCAACAAGACACAAGGTAGTTATACTGCATCAGCAAGGTCTCTCCCAGGCAGAAATTTCAAGGCAGACAGGGGTTTCCAGATGTGCTGTCCAAGCTCTTTTGAAGAAGCACAAAGAAACGGGCAACGTTGAGGACTATAGATGCAATGGTCGGCCAAGGAAACTTACTACAGCAGATGAAAGACGCATCATGCTTACTTCCCTTCGCAATCGGAAGATGTCCAGCAATGCCATCAGCTCAGAATTGGCAGAAAACAGTGGGACCCTGGTACACCCATCTACTGTCCAGAGAATTCTGGTCAGAAGTGGCCTTCATGGAAGACTTGCGACCAAAAAGCCATACCTCTGACTTGGAAACAAGGCCAAGCGACTCAACTATGCATGAAAACAAAGGAACTGGGGTGCAGAAAAATGGCAGCAGGTGCTCTGGACTAATGAGTCAAAATTTGAAATATTTGGCTGTAGCAGCAGGCAGTTTGTTCGCCGAAGGGCTGGAGAACAGTACACGAATGAGTGTCTGCAGGCAACAGTGAAGCATGGTGGAGGTTCCTTGCAAGTTTGGGGATTTGGTCAGAATTAATGGTCTCCTCAATGCTGAGAAGTATAGGCAGATACTTATCCATCATGTAGTACCATCAGGGAGGCATCTGATTGGCCCCAAATTTATTCTGCAGCATGACAATGACCCCAAACATACAGCGAAAGTCATTAAGAACTATCTTCAGCGTAAAGAAGAACAAGGAGTCCTGGAAGTGAGTCCCACAGAGCCCTGATCTCAACATCATCGAGTCTGTCTGGGATTATATGAAGAGAGAGAGAGAAGCAACTGAGGCTGCCTAAATCCACAGAAGAACTGTGGTTAGTTATCCAAGATGTTTGGGCCAACCTACCTGCCAAGTTCCTTCAAAAACTGTGTGCAAGTGTACCTAGAAGTATTGATGCGATTTTGAAGGCAAAGGGTGGTCACAGCAAATATTGATTTGGTGTAGATTTTTCTTCTGTTCACTCACTTTGCTTTTAGTTAATTGATAAATATAAACTATTAACATGTCTATTTTTGAAAGCATTCTTACTTTACAGCAAAAATGCATTTCCTGGTCTTCTGATAACATCAGATATTTGGCATACCAGAACTAAAATAGTAGCTAGAGAGAAAGATTTATTTCTGAAAATCTAATTTGCATAGTAACATATATGAAAAACTATGTTCTGCTTACTGAAAGTGACATACTGCAACATCATTCTAAAGGATTTCAAATGTTAACAGATTTCACAGATGCTCCAATGTTAAGAGTACAGATCTACTGTACTCTTGGGGCTAGTTTATTCATGAGTGTGTCAAAATGCATGTTTCAGATGGTTATCATTTTGTAGCTTTTTCCATATAAATGGATCCTACTCCAAAGTTCATTGTAGATCAGATGTAGGTGATAAACAAAGTCTTTGAGCAATAAGAAAAAGTTTGACATCACCTAGAATGTTGGGATTGAGACACAAAAATATCTTCTTTAACATCATGTAATCAAAGAAGTCTATCAGAAGCCATAATAGTAGTACAGTAGTTCATGCTAGATTTCGAAACTTCAGCTTTCCGTTAAGTGTATGGAAAACTACAAAATGGCATGTAATTCAATATGTTAACGTAACATTATTCAGCAGGTTTCATTCAACTTTATGAAGCAAAATGTGTTAATTTTATAGAGTGATGTAAAACAGACATTAACAGTTTCAATTCTAATTTTCCTCAGCAACACAGTGTGACTGTACACAGGGAACATCCGAAATAATCCCAGACAATATTTCAACATCAGATTATTCAGAAACTGAAAGAGAGATGGAATTTGTGGCCGAATTCGACTTTCCCACTCAATGGTGTATAGATAATTGTGCATGTGTTGTGTCAGGAAATGCAAATGAAAACCAAATACGACGGATGAAAAAATGCAATTTTTTTTTGTTTAGGTCGGATCATTCTCAAAGACCTAATTCTGAAAGGAAATACATCATTTCCTAATCTCATTCACTAGTTTATTTGATAGGTGTCCATTCTGCAAGCATTTAGAATCAGCTGGAGCAATACCTAAAACTTTGGGGATGTATATTGAAATAACAAAGTGCTGCTATAATTGTGGGTAGGTCCCTTCATTAGCTGGAAACGAGAACAACTCTGTCTTGGGTTTTCTTTTCCCCGCAACCACTTACACAGCACAGATGTGTTTTTTTTTTTATTATCATTGAATGCAACATTCATCATAATAATACATCAAAATACAACATGTGAAGGAAACATGTACAATGAGAAAGATGTCTACTACACAAAATGAAAGCAGCTACATGCTCCTTCCTTATGGAAAATTAGACACATCATGTTTGTTACACAGATTAATGTGGATCCACAGGGAGGTAATATAGCTTACACAATCCTTCATTGGGAATATGCCAGTACGTCTGAAAGTACACACGGAAGTCAAGTTTTTTGGCTTAGATTCCGTTACCGAACTGTTGCGGTCTAAATCTTCCAAGACACCAAACAAGTGAAAATGTACATGGAGCAAGTCTGTCATTGTATTATTATTTTGTTTTTATTGGGGAAAAAATGGCGGCCAATTCAAAATAGTTTTTTTTAAAACGTTCTTAAACACTCTGCGCAATAATATCGTTTGTAATAAGTCTTAGTTGCTGGGACTTGTTTTTACCCATTGGTTTTACTGTAATAATTCATTGACTTGGAACGCCTATGAGCCAGTCAGGACACAGAAATCTCCAAATCCATTTTATAACATTGTTTCGCCAACAGTATAACTGCAGTCAATTTAATAGCCAGCAACGTTACAAAAACTAATCTCCTGTTATGTTTTATTAGAAATAAATAAATAAATAAATAAGTCGATTGAATTACTTATGTTTTCTTTATACGGGGATGTAAGTGAGGGGCTCTGTTTGATTTGACAGATCCAGCTCTTGCTACGATGCAACGCTGCTAAGAAAAGTTAAATGTTGCCAAAGCACAATGCTCCCATTGATTATACTGATTTTCTTACAAACCCATTATAGACATTAAAGTTTAATTTCAGTCCCCACCAGAATGAAAAAGAATGATCACAATAGTCACATGACATATCCTGATTTTGAATTTATCCTTTTATAAATACTACACAAAATACAATTCAATATTACTTAAGCTCTAAATCGAATCCGATTCCCATGATTCGCTGTCATGAGTTGTTCATGAGTCTGAGCAGATGACAGTTTGGAAGCGGATCTGGCGGTGGGAGAATTGAGAGAGAGAGAGAGAGAGAGAGAGAGAGAGAGAGAGAGAGAGAGAGAGAGAGAGAGAGAGAGAGAGAGAGAGATAGTTAAGAGAGATTGAGTTTGTTTCTACATATCAACCCTTACTCTGGTCCCATTGCAGTCGGATATGCAATGGATTACTGTACGTTTTATTACATTAATAGGTTTTAATTCCTCTTTTTTATTAGTGTAATTAGTTTCTTAATAAATATTTTTAACCGTATGGACGCTTGTTTGTTTTGATTACTGTACTAGTGAGTGGGGGACATTTTGAATGTCATATTATTGCGTGGGAGTTTATACCATCCATCGCTTACTGCTAGTGAATCATGTTAAAATAAACACATCCATTCTAAGAGATGGAGACTGTATTATATATAGTACTGATCCATGGCCAGCAGCATTCTGAAGAATGGTACCTGCAACATCCAAGCACAAAAATGAATGAGCCCTTCTTCTAAAATGGTCTTGAGCGCTTCTCAGAAGTTCTGGCTTTGTATAGTAACTGCAATTGATTGGTAATGGTAGCGATATTAAAACAATATAACAATATACAGAAGTAGTACAGTCTAAATCAGAAAGCCTTGGTAATTAATCCTTCAAAGAGGTTATTTGAAGTTACCTTTGAATGTTGTTCAAGTTAACATTATATACATTTTGTAAACTAAATCATTCTGTAGATCATTGAAGCCCTAATGCCAGATGAGAAACAACAGTAACCCTGGATCAATAGATCATCTTTATATATATTTGTGCTGGACAAACAACTTTTTCTGATTTACTGTAATTCTTCATCTTATTTCACACACCTTTGTGACTGTTCATTGCCTTTCTTTTCACAATCAAAACACAATGTATTAGGGGAAATATGCTGTATGTCAAGGATAATTATTATCCTTTCACTATTAAATCTCAAAAGACACTTTAACAATTTAACACACAACTTTTCCACATTATTCCATAACTACACTGACCTAGATATGCTTCATTTAGCTTTGCATTCTTAGGGAAATCTTATTGAAAACAATAATTACTCCCAGGAGTAAATTTCTCAGTAATTAAAAGTTCATACGATCATTTAAAAGTTGAGTTTACACATGCAGTCAATGTATCAGGAAACCCCTCATGTGGATGCAAAAGTTTACAAAAGACATGTTATCATTAACACAATGTTACCAGATTTACTTTTAATCCCATTTTGGATTTAAATCAGAATAGCTGTAGCTAGTATATTTAGAGCTGCGTTAACAGTGTCAATGGAATGCAACACTTGATTAATAAATATTGAGACCAAATTTAAGACATTTTGATGACATGTCCAAACTAATTGTAATGCAGTAAACTAAATAATTACTTTACCTAAAACAAAATAATTACTTTACCTAACTTTTAAAACACTAAACAGTATTAGTATTATTCAAAGTAATAAATAAATAAACTGATTATAGTGGACCCACAATCAAAAGTCAAATAGTACTATACATGTAGACTAAAAAACAAACGTAGCAGGCCTGAATCTTGGCTTGTGCTCGTTGTGGCAAACCAAAACAAAAATTAGCCCTTCATATGTAATATATTGAAATTGTGTGTATCAATATAAACAGTTGGAATTGTATGCAGCTCAGACAGTACTCATGGACAGTGAACACAGTTTCTTTCTTTCTCCCTACACTCCAATTCAACTTGCGTGGCTTGTAGCTCTTCTTTTCCCTCTCTGCCAGAGGTACTCAGGGCTTTTTCCTGGTCACACCGAGTGCTATATGGGTGTCTGATCAACTTTTCAGAACCTAGTAGATTTACTTCAATTTTTCACCCAGTAACAACTCAGTTCTCAAGGGCAAAGTGACTTTTTTTCTTTCTTTAAAGAAAACTTGTATATATATATATATATATATATATATATATATATATATATATATATATATATATATATATATATATATATTATATATCTACACACCACAACTTCCAAGTGAAAAAAATATTTTGGATTTTTTTAGAAAATCAATTAACAATAAAAATTGAAATAGCTTGGTTGGATAAGTGTCCATCCCTCTTGGAATAGCAATCTTAAATTAGCTCAGGTGTAACCAATCGCCACCAAGTTAATTGGCTTCCACCTTTGTTAAATTGTAGTGATTCACATGATTTCCGGATAAATTCAACAGTTCCTGTAGGTTCCCTCTGCTGGATAGTGAATTGCAAAGCAAACACTCAACCATGAGCACCAAGGAGGTTTAAAAAGAACTCCGGTACAAAGTTTTTGAAAGGCACAGATCAGGGGATGGGTATAAAAAGACGATAATTAAGAAGTGAAAGGTGTATGGCACCACCAAGACCCTGCCTAGATCAGGCTGTCCCTCCAAACTGGATGACCGAGCAAGAAGGAGCCTACCAAGAAGACAATGAGCTACAGGCTTTTATGGCCAAGACTGGTCAAAGTGTGCATGTGACAACAATACCCCAAGCACTACACAATGCTGGCCTGTATGGCAGGGTGGCAAGAAGGAAGCCATTACTCAAGAAAGCCCACTTGCGAGACACTCGGGAGATTCTGTAGATGTGGTAAGAAGTTTTGTGGTCTGACGAAACTAAAATGGAAATTTTTGGCCTAAATGCAAAAAGTTACGTTTGGCGCAAACCCAACATGACACATCACCCAAAGAACAACATCCCTACTGCGAAGCATGTTGTTGGAGGGATCATGTTATGGGGGTGTTTCTCATCATCAGGGACTGAGGCTCTTGTCAGGATAGAAGGGAAAATGAATGGACCAATGTATAGAAAAGTCCTTGAGAAAACCTGCTGCCTTCTGCAAGAAATCTGAAACTGGGACAAAACTTATTGTTGCCACCTACTGTTCTGGTTTGTCAATTAAAACTGCTGTGAACACTTATTTTAAAATATATATGTTATATATTTTTAAATCTTCTGGTTTTTCTAATATACCTTTTATCTATTTTACCTCCATCACCTATTCTTTCCACATATCTTCTCTCACATCCCTATATCTAACACATTCAACCATTATATGCTCCACTGTTACCTTTACTCTATATTCCATACGTAACCCATCCTCATGCATTCCAATCCTATATAAGTGTTATTTAAGTGTTGAATGCCCTATAAGGAGCCTTATTAATGCTACCTCTTCCTTTCTATTCCACCCATATCACCATTCCCTAATTTTAACCTTACTTTGAGTCTTAGAAAACTTCTTACCTTTTTTCTCTCACATATATTCTGTCATTCATTAATAACCTGTTTCTTAATTATTTTATAATATTAATTTAAACCATACTGCACATCCATATCCACTTTCTCTTTCTTCACTCCTATTTTAGCTAATGTATCCACCCTCTCATTCCCATCTATTCCTATATGAGCCGGAATCCATATTAAAATTAATACAAACCTAAAAAACAGCATTCCGTAAATAAATACATTATTTCCTGCACTAAATCTCTTCTATCACCCTCCCCTCCATTATTAATTCCCTGTAAACCTGAATCTGAAAAGATTACTGCTCTATTCACCTTGACCTCTACAATCCATTGCATTGACAATATAACCCCTATCAATTCTGACACATCATCTGATATGTACATAAATGCTTTCCAACCTCAAATACTGGTATATAATAAGCTACTGCAACCCTGCCATTACCTATATTTTTTGGCCCATCTATCAAAATATTACAATAATTTTCACAATCATTATTTACCCATCTCAATGCCTGTTTACAAAGTTAACTTCTGTCCTTCACCTTTTCTTTATCTTTCAACAAATATAAATTAATCAGAGGAGTTTTAAAACACCACAGACTAATATTAGATTGTACTCTTTTTAATCTCACCCTTCCTATACAATATCTCAATGTTTCCTGATCCTCAATATCTTTTTGAATTCTTACCCCAATAGTGTTATCACACACATTCCTTTTTTTCTTTATTACCTCATATTCCCAACAAAGCTCAAAAATACTTTCCACAGGGTTTCCATCTCCTCCATTCCTTACCTTAACCCAGTACCCAGTTCTCAAAATTTTTCTTCTTAAATAGAGTGGCATTGCCCCACTAACTACTTGCAATGCTGCAACCAGAGATGAACCTATTTCTCCACTACATACTCCAAAAGCCTTATCTTGTACCACATCCAGTTTTCCCAAATCCTTACTGATCACCGCCTCATACATCCATAATCCAGTATAGGCCTAATCAGTGCTGTATAAATCATTAACGTTTTCATACTTGCTCCCCATACATTCCCCGATTTCCATTACATGAAAGTAGATGTTAAACTTCATGCTGATTTGAACTCGGCTCTCGCCAAGATAAGCACCAACTAAGACGTTGCTTTACAGTAAACTAATGTGATCCATCTGCACCTCCATCCATTTGCATTGCTTTCCATATGTTGATGTAGACATCCTTCTGTCTGGTTTTGATTGCTGAAGTGTAATGCTGGCTCCAGGTATCAGCTTATTTTAACTCCCCAGCGCATCAGCACACACAACAGCTGTGATGCTGGTTCTGGGGATCAACCCAGTGCGGTCTCCCCAGCGCATCAGCATGACAACTGCCTGGATTGAGCTAAGTAGGGTACATCTCTGGGGTCTACAAGTGGGCACCTTCCATCCTCTGTGTTTCGTCGACTAGCCCATGACACCTCAAGAGGGCTCAACAGTGATTCTGGCGTCCCAGCATCACCCGCTTCCACCCCCCACTCGGCTCAGCCCAGCTTAATTACCCATACATGAGCATCACTTTCTTTCTATTGTGCTCCCCATCCAGAATCTTTCCTTCTTAACCACAGCCAGTTGCTGCTCCTTTCTGCTGCTTCAGATAAGTTCTTCACTGTGCGACATAATTCTTGGCCACTGAACCCGACATCTCTGAGAAACCGGGTTGTAGAGTGTGCCACAGTTCCTCGACAACCCACCTCCACTGGATAAACTTGGACTCTCCATCCTCGCTGTTCCGCTTCAGCAGCTAGTTGAGCATACCGAAGTTTCTTCCTCTCATACCCCTCATCCACAGCATCCTCCCATGGCACTGTTAACTCTACCAGATGAACAAGGCATGCTGATCCAGACCACAAGACAATTTCTGGTCGAAGGTTAGTGGTGGCAATCTCAGATGGAAAACTAAGCCGTTGACCAACATCTACCAGCATCTTCCAGTCTCTAGCAGCTTCCAGTTGTCCTGGGTGAGGCTTGCTTTTAACACCTTTTCTTGGTGGTTGCTCTCTTGGATGGAGGAATATTGTCTTTAGAGCATTAGAGTAGAGATTGGTAGCTGCAGTATTGCTTTACCATAAAGTCCCACTCTGCTGAGACAGCGTGGAACTCCCAACCATTTCCTGACGTATGAACTGATTAAAGCTTCCAGCTTCTCAACTGTTGTCAAGGAAACCTCATACACAGTCAGTGGCCACAGAAGTCTTGGCAGTAGACCAAACTGTAAGCACCAGAGTTTCAGTTTGTCCGGTAAAGCACTGCTGTCTATGCTCTTCAACCCTTCCACTGCACTTCTCCCACACGAACTTTGTCCTTTAGATCCCCGTTGTACCATTTCCCTAGACTTTTCACTGGCTTCTCGGACACTGTTGGTATTGCCTCACTGTTAATGTAGAACCTTTTATCTACTACTTTACCTTTAATTATAGAGATGCTCCTTGATTTAATGGGCTTGAACTGCATTCGTGCCCATTTAATGTTATTGGTTAATTTGCCCAATAACCGATTAGTGTAGGCTACTATTGTAGTCACTGTTGTCATGTCATCCATGTATGCTCAAATTGCTGGTAGTCGCATTCCAGAAGCCAAGCGCTCTCCTCCCACTACTCATTTTAATGCCCTTATAATTACTTCCATTGCCATGGTAAAAGCCAGTGGAGAAATGGTACATCTTGCCATTATTCCAACTTCTAGGCATTGCCATGTAGTGCTGAATTCTGAAATTGAAAAACTAAATTGCAAATCTCCAAAGTAGGCTTTCACTAAATTTGTTATTGTCATCGGTATGCTAAAGAACTCAAATGATGCCCAAAGAAGTTCATGTGGCACTGAACCATATGATATAGTGCTCAATAAATTCATCTTTCCTTTACATCTAACAACTATTCTGTCTGTCTGCAGTGTCCATTTCAATTCATCTCATCCACCAAAACCCTCTTTAACTGTTGTCTATCAAACTCAAACTTCTCCCCTTTTTTCTTACAAGAAAAAATAACAGCCTCTGTTTTTAACGTTGAAAATTTCACCCCCCACTTCTTTGCCCATAAATTTATTTCCTTAAATTTACCATTTAATTTCTTGACTCCACTATCCACATTTCTATGTATATTCCAAACAACACAATCATCAATCATCAAACATCAATATCCCACTATTTTCAACATTTTTTGGCAAATTATTTATCATAATATTAAAAATGAGTAGACTCACTACACTCCCTTGAGGAAGCGAATTTTCAATTTCTGATAAACTATTCCCAATTTTTACCTGCATTTTCCTATTTTCCAAAACATTTCTAAACCATATTAACATTTTACCTACTCTCCCTACATTAAACATTTTAACCAAAACTTATTCTCTCCACACCATATTATATGCCTTCTCAATATCCAAAAAAACAGCTGTCATATACTGTTAATTAACAAACCCCTTTTGAATCTCTGACACTAGACATACATTACAAACTGGTCCACTGTACGTCTAAATCCCCACTGAATTTTTGCCAACAAAGTTTTTTTTTGTTTGTTTTTTTTAAATACAACAATCTGTAATTTATCATTCTTTCCATTATCTTTCCAAAATTAGATGTCAAGGAAATTGGCCTATATGAATTTGGCTTACTTACGTCCTTATCTGGCTTTCCAATAGGAATCACTACTGCATATTTCCAACTATTAGGCATCCTACCTGTCTTCCAAACTAAATGGAAACAGTTGTGGTGCAACCAGTAATATTTTCTTTAACATCATGTAACAAATTCTGTCCTTTCCTGGCACAGTGTTTTTCCTCCTTCTCAAAGCTCTTTCAATTTCTTCTATCCCAAACTAAATTCCTCACTCCAATTCTCTCTACTACTAACTTTAGCAAAAGCCTCAACCAACACCTGTGCCATATCCTCATCTTCCACATACTCTTTATCCTCTTTTAGTATCGGAATCTCTTTAAAATCACCTTTTAACCCATTCATACACCATATTCTCCTCCACTAATTTCACCACACATTTTTCTCCAGCTACTTTTTTTGCCCTTTTTAATAACCCTTTGTGTTATAGCCTTTTTTTTTTTTTTATAATCCATCAAGTCTTCAAAATTCCTTCTATTTTTAACTTTAACCAATGCCCTATTTCTGACTTTAACTACCTCCTCACACTCCTGACTCCACTATGGCACTGGATTCCCTCCCACACTCCTAGGTTTCTTAACTGGGATCCTCAGGATCTTGTTACGGTATCTCTGTGCATTCAAACTGCCATCAATAAAATGCAATTGTGTTCGTTATCTGTAGCTTATGCCTTCCCATATGATAACCCCACTGCCACCATGGGGAACTTTGTTCACAACGTTGACATCAGCAAACCGCTCGCCCACACGATGCCATACACGCTGTCTGCCATCTGCCCGGTACAGTTGAAACCTGGATTCATCCATGAACAGCACACTTCTCCAGCGTGCCAGTGGCCATCGAAGGTGAGCATTTGCCCACTGAAGTCAGTTACGATGCGGAACTGCAGTCAGGTCAAGACCCCAGTGAGGACGACAAGCACACAGATGAGCTTCCTGAGACGGTTTCTGACAGTTTGTGCAGAAATTCTTTGGTTGTGCAAACCCACAGTTTCATCAGCTGTCTGGGTGATTGGTCTCAGGCCATCCCGCAGGTGAAGAAGCCGGATGTGGAGGTCCTGGGCTGGCGTGGTTACATGTGGTCTGCGGTTGTGAGGCCGGTTGGACTTACTGCCAAATTCTCTAAAACGATGTTGGAGACGGCTTATGGTAGAGAAATGAACATTCAATTCTCGGGCAACAGCTCTGGTCGACATTCCTGCTCTCAGCATGCCAATTGCACGCTCCCTCAAAACTTGAGACATCTGTGGCATTGTGTAGTGTGACAAAACTGCACATTTTAGAGTGTCCTTTTATTGTCCCCAGCACAAGGTGCAACTGTTTAATGATCATGCTGTTTAATCAGCTTCTTGATATGCCACACCTGTCAGATGGATAAATTATCTTGGCAAAGGAGAATTGCTCACTAACAGGGATGTAAACAAATTTGTGCACAAAATTCGAGAGAAATAAGTTTTTGTGCGTATGGACAATTTCTGGGATCTTTTATTTCAGCTCATGAAACATGGGACCAGCACTTTGCATGTTGCGTTTATATTTTTGTTCAGTATAATAACAATATCTTTTGTTTTTAAATGGTGCCTTTCGTAGTGGACCACCATCACAAAGTGCTTTACAGAGGTAAGCTGTAAACTGTGCGTTATATGCAGAGTCACTTACAATAGGACATTGATTTAACCTCGCATCCACAGGATGGAGCACAAGGAGCTTAAGTGACTTGCTCAGGTTCACACAGAGTCAGTCAGTGGCAGGGGTGGGATTTGAAGCAGTGATCTTCTGGTTACAAGCCCTGGACCTTAACAACTGGACCACACTATCACCTGTAATTAAGCATTTTGAATGTCAGGTTATTGTGTGAGAGTTTATACCATCCATCACTTACTGGAGGTGAATCTTGTTAACATAAACACGTCCGTTCTAAGTGGTGGCGACTGTGTGTGTGTGTGTGTGTGTGTGTGTGTGTGTGTGTGTGTGTGTGTGTGTGGTGTGTGTATGTATATATATATATATATATATATATCTATATATATATAGTAGTGATCCATGGCCAGCAGCATCTGAAGCATGGTATCCACTTGGGGTGGGTGTTGGGAGGAGTGAAGGAGAGCAAGAGAGGAGTGTAAGAAATAAAAAGTAAAAACATAGAATCAGTGAAAGCACTCTGCCCAGCCTGACATTGTTTTAGTGTACAAGATTTGTTTTTGTTTATCTCTTTTATTTTGCTCTGTGAGCAAAGTGTTTTTTTTTTTTGTTCAAATATTTTATTTTATTTTTGTTTAAATAAACAGTGGTGCAGCATCCTTCCTGTATCTGGCCTGACATCACCACTACAGCCGTCCCTGTCACACATGGTGTCCAGAATGGGATCACCAGTGCCTCCTGGACTCAGGCCAGAAAAGGTATTGCAGGTACCTTAAATTTATTTTTTTGGATTACTGTTTTTCTTTTTGGAGTGTGGAAGAAGAGGATGGGGAGGAAAAGTGTGGCGCCTGTGGCAAGTTTGGGCACATCCAGGAGGACTGCCCTTATGGGGACCCCCAGAATGAAGAGGCGTGGAACTGGGGTCTGGCTGGGGACACTGCAGAGTGGTTCTGGCCAGTGGACCAGACCCGGTCGTCTTCAGCACCCAAGAGAGAGGAGCCCCTGCCACTTTCGCTGCCAGAAGGGAAGGAGCCCCTGCCCCCTTCACAGCTAGAAGGGGAGGAGCCCCTGCTGCCTTCACAGCCAGACGGGGAGGAGCCATCTTCGCAGCCAGAAGGGGAGGAGCCCCTGCCGCCTTTGCAGCCAGAAGGGGAGGGGCCTCTGCTTCCACCAACACCAGAGGGAGAAGTGTAGTTCCTGCTGCCGCCTTCATGACCAGGGGTTTCCCTCCTGCCGTCGCCTCCTGAGGGTCTGCTGCTGCCGTCACCGCCCGGGGATGCCACGCCCACTCCGCTAAGGGATGCGACTTCTGGATCGTCTGGTATTGCCTGCTGCTGTGCATTGCCTGGGGTTGCCGGCTGCTCCACATTGCCTGGGGTTGCCTGCTGCTCCGCATCGCCTGGGGTTGCTGCCGGTCCCCCTTAGCCTGCGGTTGCTGCCTGTCCCGCTTTGCCTGGGGTCTCTGTCACCTTTACTTCTCCTGGGGTCGCTGCCAGCTGTGCTTGGCCTGGGATCGCTGCCATCTCTACTTTGCATGGGGTCGCTGCTAGTCCTGTATTGCAGCAGGACATACTGTGGCCAGAGTCCCACAAAGGGGAGCTGCCGACCATGAAGAAGGGGGGGGGGGGGGTCCGGCCACCCGGGGGGGGGGGGGTGGGGAGGGGGGTGGGGGGGGGGGGGGGGGGGGTGGGGGGGGGGGGTGGGGGGGGGGGGGGGGGGGGGGGTTGCCCAACTTCCTCCTGGAAGACCAACATTTTCGCTGCCAGATGGAGGTTGGCTGAAGCCCTGGAAGAGGGAGCTGCCAGCCATGAAGAAGTGGGGGTTGAAGGACCTCTCACCATGGCTGCCCCCATGGACGCCTTGCTTCCCCTCTTCCAGGAGTTTGAGACTGAGGGGTAGGTGGCCGATGGGGCCACGTGTGCTTGTGTTTTTAGAACAGAGTCTCTCCCTCCGCCCCTGTGTCTCATTTGTGTTATTTTGTATTTGTGTTTTATGATTCATGTACTATAATATAGGACGAGTGAGGTGCCATCCTTCAGTGTTTTGTTATTGTTTATTTGTGTAATTATTTGTATATATAACGGCAAGAAGCCGTAGGTTTTGTTTGGCAGCGTGGATGGGAAGCCCCATCCACAATTTAAAAACCTTGTGTAGAAGGTGACCATCTCCCAAATTAATTAAGTGATTAATTTGTTGCTAATCGGGAAATGGTCATCTGCAGAAAAGCTTGCAGCTCTCTGCACTTGGAAGGAGTGAACGAGAATGAGAGAGGAGTGTAAGATTGTTTTTTGTTAAAACCTTTTATTTTATTTGTGCTACTTGTTTAAATAAACAGCGTCGCTGCTCCTTTGCACCGCAGTACTTGTTTGTTTTTCTCATCGCCACTACAGCCATCCCTGTCACAGAGCCCTTCTTCTAAAATGGTCTCATGTGTCCTCAAAAGTTCTGGCTTTGTATAGTAACTGCAATCGATTGGTAATGGTAGCGATATTAAAACAATATAACAATATACAGAAGTAGTACAGTCTACATCAGAAAGCCTTGGTAATTAATCCTTCAAAGAGGTTATTTGAAGTTACCTTTGAATGTTGTTCAAGTTAATATTATATACATTTTATTAAATAATTCTGTAGATCATTCTGGCCCCAATGCCAGATGAGAAACAGCAGTAACCCTGGATCAATAGATCATCTTTATATATATATTTGTGCTGGACAAACAACTTTTTCTGATTTACTATAATTCATCATCTTATTTCACACACCTTTGTGACTGTTCATTGCCTTTCTTTTCACAATCAAAACACAATGTATTAGGGGAAACATACTGTATGTCAAGGATAATTAGTAATTAGAATAGTATTAATAATTACCAGATTTACTTTTAGTCCCATTTTGGACTTACTGTAAGTCAGAATAACTGTAGCTAGTATATTTAGAGCTGCATTAATACAATGTCAATGTAATGCCACACTTGATTAATAAATTTTGCTGACTTGTCTGGATGATTTTGCAATGTATGTTTTTTCTGTTACTCAAGACCATTTTCAGTCGTGATTGATTGGACTGGTGACCTCTATCATACTTGCCAGCATTAGAAAACTGTTCAGGGGGGGAGTTGTGTCATACACATATGCAAAAAACACTCATTATCATACATATAATAGATTTATTCCCCAACTCAACACCACGTGAGCATCGTGACAGTTAAAAAAGTAAAAATAGACATAATGAAGTCTTCTTAGCTTTGTATAAGTTAGTGATCAGCAGATGTGTCAGCCACATTAAGAGCACATCATGTGGTTTTCACTAACTCTACTGTGCAGAATAAATAATTTTTTTTCTATGGGTAAATATCAGGACTTTCTTCCTATGCATTGGGATGCAGGACATTTGATAAGAAATCGGGACTGTCCCGACCATATAGGGCATGTATGCTCTATGTAACAGGTAAAACTGTGGTAAATGGGTCTGTCACAATGGTAACACTGTCTTAGGGTATAAAAGAGTACTCTAGTACAGTAGTTGCTGTGCCTTTTCAAACCCTGCTGCTCAGTATCAATAAGGATGGTGATTGTGGGTTGAAACTTTGTATTATGTCCCTAGGGTTTTTTTTTTGGGGGGGGGGGGGGGGGGGGGTGTAATATGAAATTGTTTCAAAACCATTAATTTATAAAGTATTTGTACTTCTGTATATACTTGCTAATACTGAACATTGAGAAACCTAAATCGTGTATGTTGGACATTCCATGCCTTTCTTTAGCAGATCTGTGTTATCTTAATTTTGATTTAACTGCTTCTGAGGATGGTGGTATTTGTGGTGGCCTCAAAACTGTAGTGTAGACTATCATGTTGCATTAATTTCATTTGGTATAAAATCTGCAGACTGACTTCTGTGAACTCTATCACATGAAGCTTTAATCGTTCAGCAACGCTAAGCCCCTTTGCATAGTACAACCCTGAATCAGTTGTGCTTAAGATGTAGGAATTCCAACAGTTACTCTAGGCTACTGAACTACTGCTATATGCAGTCATTACACTTTCTTAATTTTGAAAGGCAAAAATAATCTTTTTTTTATGCTTTCGTAGCTAAATGAAGATTACAGAAAATGCCCTTTACTGTAATAATGTAGCATGCTTAATGAGTCTTACAGCTAAAAAGGTTTGGTTGTGCTAAGCTCTGTTTTTGGCACTAGTTCTCTGGTGGGGTTACCCAGGCAGAATGCAAGTGTAATTGTACTTAGAAAGAACGTAACAGATAAAGCTATCTGAAGGTTAACTGCCCCTGTGTGTTTCATTAATAATACATCTTAGTTGTAGTACAAAACACAATAATCATTATTGCAATATTTAAATCATGAAAAAGTAAACTCTAGTAACAGTAATGTGTTTCTACTTTTTTTAAAAATATATTACTTATTTCTTCTTTAGCTACTCAATACTGCCATAAAGTCAGGGCTGTCAACTATACAACTGACAAATGTACTTTAACTGAATTAATCTATATTTATTTGTTTGATTTAGTGTTTGTTTTATTTAGTGTTTTGTCTGTTTGTTTTGGCCCATGTGCCGTTTTGTTTTGTAAAGTGTTTCAGTTTTATTAAATCTTTTTTATTTATTAATAAAACTTGCGCATCAGCGCTTTCATTACCAGTCCAGAGTTACTTCTTCCTGGTCTGACGTCAACCCAAAGCCATCCTGTTCACAGAAAAGAAAGGTTAAAGGGGAGCAATCCAAAATAACTTTTTCAATAGAACTGGGAATGATTGTTTTAATGACTTGAATCTTGGAATGTATAACAACCATCAACTATTCAGTAACTTTGAGTAAGTAATATACAATATGACTGTCTGGAAAACACGTAGAAACCATGATTGTTCTAAAATTGTTGAATTAATTTCCTTCAAATTCTATAGAGTGACCATTCCTACAAAGATGACCTGATCAAAGGCTTTATATTTGGCAGCATAATTTTGTACATTATTATATACAATATAAACAGTTTGAGGAGGTTTTATTATTATTATTATTATTATTATTATTATTATTATTATTATTATTATTAGTAGTAGTAGTAGTAGTAGTAGTAGTAGTATTATCATCATCTATTGCCAAAATAATCTAGATGGCTCTTCCTTTATCCTACACAGAACCAGTTATGAACAAATACTGTATGATATACGTTTTGGAGCTGATGAAGATAAATTATAAATATGATTTGAAAATGTAGAACCACTTCATTATGATTTATTTTACCTTTTCTTAGAAGTCATGGAACAGCAATTATGGGTTATAATTAGATGGCAACAACACAAATAAATGCACATGTGCTGTATGTTTTGTACTTGTAGGCCGGTATGTGCAGAGCTAAGTTGTCAGAAGTCACTATTGCCACCTGGTGGAAATACATAGTATTGGTACTCTTAAACAGAACAAGACATTAATTTAGAAATTACAGAATGATTAAAATGGGAAGTTCTCTTTTATTGCAATACTTATAGCACTTTTTTTTTTAATGAAGAATATAGTTTTACAGGTGGACCACTTATTCAATTTAACATATTAAAATAAAAACTGGTTATAAGAGCCTCAATCATAAAAAGAACCATCTTAGACATTAGACTGACACTTTTAAACATGTATATGTACTTTTAAATTCACTAATATAATCAATAGAGAAATAAACAAGTACAGTAAACATTCACAAATTCTAGTCCAGAAATTTAAGTCGTAGAAGTAAACAACACAAACTCTGACTCTTCAGTGAATAACTTTTGAATAAATTATTGATCTAGTTTGGTTTCTGCTCTGTGTAAATGGCTTACCATCTGTGCTCATCAAGTGTGCAGATTTCTTAAAATGGTAAGACTATCTGACATGGACAATATAGAGTTAGAGAAAATAATTATATATTTCAAGTTAAAAACAAGTGATATGAACTTTTCAGAGGTCAGAGAAAGCAGAGTAAGTAAACAGTGCTCTTCTGCACCCTTCCACTGTATACCAGTACCAACATCCCAATCATTACATACACTGTATTTCACCAAAGCATTACTTACAAACATGTAAACCACCTTGTATCACCTCCTGGGTTTCTTATTAATAAGCTTAAATAATTGTATTTTGTTAATTGTGAAATAGTATTATACTGCATCAGAAAAACAAATATTTACAGTGTATATAACTAGTTCAGTTATTTTATCGACTTTATTTTATTTTAAACTTTATTTTTATTTTTTGTTTGTTGGTTTTTGTTTTAGTTTTTTAATGTGGATGATTTGTTTTACTGTAGATAGCTATACTTAGTTTGCTATGCTGAGGTCCCAGTTTCCAGTAAAGTAACTGGGAAATATACTAAAAACTTAATGGAGCAACCA
This sequence comes from Polyodon spathula, assembly GCF_017654505.1. Taxonomy (NCBI): domain Eukaryota; kingdom Metazoa; phylum Chordata; class Actinopteri; order Acipenseriformes; family Polyodontidae; genus Polyodon; species Polyodon spathula. Next base: position 63,075,582 of record NC_054534.1, on the reverse strand, counting down.
GGTGGCATATTAATGTAAAATGCCATTATAGAACACCACATCTTTTTTGTCCTTAAATCTAACTGGAATTTTGACAGATTTGATTGATAATGTATGTATTGTGTATTTTGGTGCTGGGATTGAAGAGATGCCAGTAAATAAGACCGTTACAGTTATGTAAAACAAGGTTAAGTTAAAATAAATTAAACATGATTGTTTTCCTCTTTGCTAGATACCATACGGTATGCACACAGCTTTTTAGGCCCTAAGAGAGTTTCATAAGTTAAACAATAACATGTGAAAATGTGTTTCTCCCAATGGAAGCTCTTACTAAAGAAAAGTGACCTTTTTAATACTTTTACATCTCTGGGTCTTTGAAACAAGCGCAAAACCAAAGGCTAAATGTAGGACAGAAGTAAGAAGTAAGAAGAAACTACTTAGTAAATTGACTACTCTTCTAGCAACTAAGTTGTTTCTGTTTTTTGTTCTTTTGCTATTCTTATCTCAGCTATTTTCTTTTGCCTTTACACTTCATAATAGGCCCCCAAAGAGTAAACAGAATGTTAAAATATGAAATAAGATCATTCAGTTTTTTCTTAGCTTCCCTGGTATTGCCACTTTTTGTACCATTATACAATTATCAGTCTGCATACTGTATGTCATAAACAGAGTCCCACATATCTGTCTTGTTTGTGTGTTTACCCTCACATATTAGCTACAGTTCCAACAAGCCAGTAAAAAAAACAAAAAAAACAAAAAAAAAAAAAAAAAACAAAAAAAAAAACACATACTGCAAAATGCAGCATAATGGGATTTGAACTTCTCCGATGTTATGATGCGTTGTGATGTAGGCAGGATACAGTTGGAGGGCTCAGATATAACTGCCTGATTCTGCCCCTGAGCCTTTATAGTATGGTTAAAACCACTAATGTAAACCATTGGCCAATAAAGTAACTCAAATCTGCAATTTCCAAGACTGCAAACAGCAGATATCTTTACTGACTATGAGCAGTGAACAAGTATAAGCTTTAATCGTATTAACTGACATCCTGACACCAAACTACTCTACGCTGAGTTTGAAATGTAACAACTAATGTCATAATTTTATATTGTACAAACCACTAAAGCTAAAAATGCAATAGAGCAGAGGAGCATTTACAATTGAGCCTCTACCTAAAATTGCAGAATGTTGTTACTGTCACTTTACAAGCTTAAAAGTGGGACATTGGCTCTCTGTGGATGACCCTTGATCTGAATGGATTAGGCATCCTTGGATTCTGAATGGGGAAACATATCCTGTCCGCAGAGACTGTGGTAGACATTCCTGTAAGACCAACAATAAACAATACATTTATCACCAGGGGGCCATGCCAGGAAAAGTTAAGTATTTTTTTCTTTTATTTTGTAGGCTCTCCTTTTAAACATACAACTGTTTTAAAAATATCAGTTCCATAACATTGCAGCATTATGACTGTCAATAAAATACCCTTTTTTCATATTATAAACTGTGCAGACTTAAAGACCTGTGCAGACTTAAAGACTTAACTTTATTCTAAGTTAACAGTTAACTCTTTGAAGTCACCAGACCTGGGCTCAATATTGATTTTATTTAAATACTGTACCTTTCAAAAATTAATTTAGGATTGAGTTTGTGTTACAGTCAGTTAGTCTTCAAAAAGTAACTCACATACAGTATACTCACTTTGTTTTGTCACTTTTGTCTTTGGGACGGGCATTGTCGTTGATTGAACTTTTCTCACTGATGTTCTGGAAGAGGCATTGGAATAATAAGTTGTGATGTTCACTGTTGGACAGAATGCTCTTCCGAGAATAAATCTAGTCTAATGACATCTGTTATTTTTGTCCTTGTTTGAGCATCTGTAAATATCTGTTCTCTCAGTTTTGTAAGCAATGGCTGGTTTTCTGTAGCTAATAAGGGGATCTGTAGAATTTAGTCCATTACCAATTACAAAACTCCTGGAAACATCTGTTCTATGAGAAATTAGTAGCATACTTTTGGTTCTGGACATGCTTATACAAAAACAAATCAATTAAATTATAAAGCGTATTATTATTATTATTATTATTATTATTATTATTATTATTATTGTTGTAATACATGGTGAATGATCATTTTCTTATAAACTCCTGTGTTTTACAGTCATATTTAACATGGTAGTCGCGCCAGACCTATGTATAATAAGATTAGGTGGTGACACAGAACCTGTGTGTAATAAGATTGCCCATGTATATAAGGTTGATGATAAAACTGGTGACCTCAATTTTTAAAAACAAACTTCTATCACCAGTAAATGAACACAACAAAACTCAGTCAATACGAAGACAAACAAGAAGATTTAAAGATTTAAAGTTGTATCCATATAAGACAGGGAGCAATCTGAGGAAGAGCAGAACAAGGCAAGTACTTTTACAACTTGCGCTCTCAAGATTTTTATGTCATCAGAAACCCTTAATAGAATTATAGGCTTATAATGCAGTTGGGTGTACATTACTATTATTATCAGTAGTAGTAGTAGCAGTTGTTGTAGTAGACGTAGTTGTTGTAATAATAATAATAATAATAATAATAATAATAATAATAATAATAATAATAATAATAATAATAGCTGCAGTATTAAAATGAGTAGGTGAATTGGGATATAATAACATTTTTTAATGAGGTAATCCAGTTGATAGGTGATACATGCATTCATTAACACAATCGCAATGCAAACTGCAAATCTGACAGGAAGTAGAGTAAGCCCTCCACAACAAGGAACTACAGTGAGCCCCCATAACAAGCAACACACAATTTCAGAATATTTGTTGTTTCAGGAAAAATTTGCTCACCAGAGATTATAAAAAATACTTCATGGGGTAACGTACAATAAATGATAATTGAATGCCCACCCTTGGAGAAACCCATCAGGCTTCACCCTATGGGTTTATGTAGCATCCCACCCCTTGGGCGATCATTACATTCTCATATCACACACTGCCCCGTGAATCACATTTTTATAACTATGCACCAAAGAAAGATTTCTGATTTGTGAGACGGTTCTTAAGTGTTATGCCAAATGACTGTGGTGGAGCAATTGTTCCCTGTATTTAACCTCTGTTTAGTGTAAATATATTTATTTACAGTCAATGCAGAAAACCCCCCCAAAAAAACAGTACAATTTACATCGGAAAAATAAGTTTCTGCATTGGTAACTAAGAATGTGGTACCTCGCAGTTGCAAAACACTATGTACATTTACCAGCAGGGTTAACACCATAACACTGTGATTGTGCTCCCTAAACCCTCCCAGGAACTCATTCCTTACACATTCCCTAACAAGGTCCAGATCCATGACCTAGCTTTTTGCCGAGTCCTCCCCTGTCTGTCTGCATTTGCTCTCCAACACATCCTCTGGCAGAGGGAATCTGGCACATGCTACAGGGGCCTCCTTCCTTGGACCTGGTGCAGGCCGTGATGTAGGTTGTTGCCACATTCCTTTACTTTGTTAGTGCAGCTGTATCCTGGGACCCCTCTTTGGTGTTTAGTTAAATCGTGTGTAGAGCCTGGGCAGTCTGATAATGTGACTTCTGTGTTGCAAGAATGTTGAAGAGTTTCCCGCCTGGTCCAAATAAGATATATTTCTTAGTAGCCTACTACAGTATGAAATTTGCCCCTTTGCTTTGCTTGGCGCGCACCTCCCGAGGGGTATCGCTGCGGACTGCAGCCTTATCCACTGTACCTCATCGAGGGTACCTCACTCATCATACCCCTGCGTGTGACCAATAAATTAACATTAACGGGATTGTAAAATCTGTGAATTAACTCTCTGTTGGTTATTGTTTAATGAAGTACCTTGCAACAACTGAAACTACTTTAAAGTTCTCATTAAACATTATTATATTTTGAACAGGTCTTGTAAACTGGAATATGTTTACTCAAGAATACATTCAGGAGCATTGCTCTGTTTCAGATTACTGACTGCAGACCAGCTACAAGGACTTAGCACCAGGATATGTGGGAGATGGACAGCATGGAGTTTCGAGGGGCTATTATACTGAAGTGCAACACTCTGGATTCTGTTCAGTGAACTGTCAAGGACAGTCCATTTAAAAAAAAAAAATTAAAATGCGTAAACATTTATTGGACGATTGCCTTGAGGACTGGGGAGACATTGGGGGGCTGTCAGGGGGAGAAGGCATGTTGTATGCAAATAGTTGTGGTTTTTATTTTACTTTTTACAGTACTGTGTGTGTGTGTGTGTGTGTGTGTGTGTGTGTGTGTGTGTGTGTGTGTGTGTGTGTGTGTGTATATAGTTTTCCACTTTTATTTACACTATTTCTCTTTTTGTTTATAGCATGTTTTAAACTGCTGCAGATGTGTGCTCAACATACAGACTTTCTAATCCTTATCAACAAACTCATAAATAGTGTTAAATAATCAAGTAGCTTGCTGTGACAAATTCCTCAAAGCAATAAATAGCAAGATATGCATGTGGGGAGCCGTGGTCTGTTCATTGTAAGATAACTGTAGTGTATACAGTTTTATAAGCACCAGTCTATACCGGGGATCTACTACTTCAATCCTCATTGGCCAGGTGGTCTTTCTTTTTTATGAAATGTTTGCTCTTATTGATTTAATTGAACAAGTTTCTTTACATAACTAATTTAGCATTTTTCTAAGCCTTCAGGAGTTTAAAATATAAAGCTATCTGTAAGGATTGCAACTCTGGGCCTTGTAGATCAGTGTTGTGCACCTATCCATCAATCTCTGTGTGTACACCACCTGCATAGAAATGTTATTATTCCTATTGTCCATTTCATTCATTTTTCAGTCAATAATAATAATAATAATAATAATAATAATAATAATAATAATAATAATAATAATAATAATAATAATAATCTGTAAGGATCACGTATGCAGTCAATTAAATGTAGAAAGACCAACAGTACAGTTCTTGTTCTTTCCATGTACTTGTACAGTTAATAATTGGTTTAAAAGTACCGTTGGCAACCCCCCTCCACGGAAAAGAATTAAGGAAAAAAGGTTTATAGAACAGTAGAGATGTTACTTCGAAATTAGCCTACAAAAATAGATCTGAGAATAGAATCGAGAATAGTTAAACATGTGTGTGTGTAATATTCATTGAAATTAACAGTGCGATTATTTTTCTGGATGCTTGACTTCTTTGTTTATGAAATTGTCATGTGATCAGGCACTGGATGTGCTGCCCTCGAGCTCGTCTTCATTATGACGTGTTTAGAAGCTGCGAACGCAAGGGTACGCAGGATGAGCCTGCAACCCGCAGCGATACCCTGTTGCACTTCCCGATCTCCAGGAAAACATTGTCACATGTGTATGTCACAGCGCCTGCGCCAGTTTGAAACACTCCGCGGGTTATATTTGTTTGCTAAAAAAAAAAAAAGTCTTCACTTCCAGTCCCGAGCAAACCATATACTGCAATTGTCGTTTATTTATTAGATATTTGAAAGAAATACGAGAATTAATATGGTAGAAGGACCAGGCTGCACCTTAAATGGAGAGAAAATTCGCGCCAAAGTGAAAAAAGGACAGAAAGTGAAAGAGATTAGAAAAGGCACATTGTCAACTTCACTGGTGGTAAGAATTCTTATCTGTACGCAGTACATCAATACTACAATTGTAACTAGACAAACGTCTCATCAACGTCCCATTCATTAGTCAGTTTGTGTCGAAGTCTGTGGTCTGCATTTTCATCTTTTTCTTTTTTGTAGCAGCCGGTATACCTGCGAATTTACTGTGTTATTGTGACTAAATGCATTTGCGTATCAACAAGCAACATGTTAAACGTAGGAACTGGTGATTTCTCTACAATATGGACTTTCATATCGATAGATACAGATAGAGAGAAATGATACTACCGGTAAGATAGCAGATTTTACCAGTAGATGCACTATCGAGTTTCTATTCTCAACACCCTAGGCCATTAATATATATCTATATGTATATTTTGTGTACACAGCAGAGTGACCCAAAAGGTTCCCAGCAAGGTTCATTTCGCATTTTCACAGGATGCCAGTTCACGGGGGTGGAGACTCTGGGCAAAGAGCTCTTCATGTACTTTGGTCAAAAAGCATTAAGGTAAGTCCTTTGATCCCACACTTCACTTTGTTACAGTAATACTGAGCATGTTGCTGAACGGGATAGTTGAACTGCCATATATATGGGTATTATTTTCAAAGAAAACAAGTATAGCATAGCAATAATTCCTCAGCATCCCGCCCCACTCTCCCTGTTTACTGTGTTGCCTTGACAATTATACTGCAGGCAACAGATTTTGGGCCACTGAAATCTCAAACATGAATGCTGTCTTTATATTCTGGAATGTATGTGACACTTATATTTTCACATGCACAGCCCTGCCAGTAGCATATTCAGGCCCCTTAGTTATTGAATATCTTGGTATTACTGATACTTTGAAAGATTCCCATATTAGAAGTGCAGTGGCACACTGAATATTAATTATTTACAAGTGTACCAATGCAGGGTAACTGGGTGTACTGTTTGTCCTTCTATAAACCTCAAAAATAGATTTCTGCAGCCGTGAGACTACATGTATGCCAGCGTTGGCATTCATCATTGACAAAACTGATTTATTTGTGGAAAATGTGGAAAAATATCCCACCCAGTTAATCTGCATTAATAGTAAATGATAAACGTTTTGGCTAACGATTGCACACTTGTAAGATGTTCTTCTCAATAAAATGTTTAGCATGTTTTTGGACTATCTGTTCAGAAATACTAAGATATTTAGTAATAGGCATGAAGATAGCTGTCTGAGTAATTTAACCAAGCAATAAAAGTAAATGTTCCAATAATTTGGCAGGGCAGAGTACTGTTGAAAACTCCTTATCCAGTTGTAATGAAACTTGTGGATATTCTTTAGCACGTTACTGAGTAGAACATAATATGGAGGTATGTAGAGTCTGTATGTCACACTTACATTTTTTGCATGCTGATATAGAGAGACACTTTTTCAATTGTACTTGTTAATAATGGTTTGGCAGTGGTGGAGGTTCATGCCTGAGCCATGCTTTTTATACTTTTGAAAGGGCTAGTAGAACAATCATACAAAATGATTGGAACACTTTCCACTGTCTGGTTGTGCTGGGCAGATTGGAGTGCTCGCCATACAATCAGATCACTGTGTGTGTTTTTTTTTTTTTTTTTTTGTTTGGTTTTTTTTAATCCAAGCATTTTCTTAAGATGGTTTGATTAGTCCTGTTTAAATAGTTGTGTTCAGTAGTAAGTGATACTGATGATGTTTGTTTTGGAATGAAAAACAAAAAAACAAAAAATCCAGTTGCTTAATTACAATCTTTCATGTCCAGGTTTGTTTTTGCTGTTACCAGTTTATGGTAGTCCAAAGTTAAAAATATAACATATATATTTCTGTTCTGCAGACTTGTCTGCATTTCAGTTATAAGGGAAGTGAATGGACATATACTACTGGACGGAGCTTGTCTTTTTGGGCACTGCAGAATTTACTTTAAATATGATAAAATGAGATGAAAATACTGATGCAGCTCTGTTGTTCAGATCCAGCAGACTATATCCCTCCCTTTTTTTCTTAAGGTTCCATATCTGTGGTATAGGTATATTCTAGTTACAGTAAGTTCACTTGGGGTTACAGGCAACATGTGAATTCACAGCTACCAGAATGTTCAGTTGCTTTTTTTTTCTCCCTCTGAAAACCAGGGTACATTTTGGAATGAATGGCTCTATGCGTATCAACCCATCTGAAAGAAAGGACAGAAGTGGCGCACCACCCATTTTAGAGATCCAGCTGACTAATGACGTTGTGTTCTTTTTTGATTCAACTGTAGATATTAGGTGATTTTTCTTTATTTTAAAGCATTGTTTTATATAGTTGTAATGTGTTATATAATCAGCAAAGAAGTTAGTAATATGTGGAACACAACAAAAATAAATCCTGGACTCGCGTCTCATGTGCTGAATAGAAAGGGGGCAATACAAAGTTTCATTTTACTGACACTGGTAAAAGCAGGTAAAAAACAAACCAGATACAATGTTTGTCTAAACATGAAAACAGTGTTTTATGTTTAGGGGGAAAATAATCCATGCAATTGTATGCAGAGTGATTGAAAACAGACACTGCGCTTATTTTTGTGTACTTCTTACAATCCCAGTTTATTAACAGTACTGTACTTGCAGTTAGTCACCGAGTTAAGAACACTGGATTGCCAAACTGAATGATTTAATGTTAAAGGTATAGTTTTCATATTAATTGTGAATGTTTTCTTACCGTGTCCAGTTTTTGAATGCTTTTGGAAACCTCTTCACTTTAACCTGTGACTTAAGATGGCTTCCATACTGAGGTGTCTTTTCAAGCGACTGCTGTACAGAGACGCTGAAGTCTTCATATTTGTTATACAGCTGTACTCTATGATTCTGTTAGCCTCCTGATTTTTAGATCTAAGTATCTGTTAGTGTTTGTGTCAAGTGAATAGACATGAGTGTCTTCATAGTAAGTATACAGCTGTCAAAAACAAATTAACAACTTTCTCAGTTAATAAGTAATTTGAATTACATTTTCAGTACTCTTTGTAAACAACTCCAGACCTAGAAACGGGAAAGGCTGGGTGAATAGTTAATATTTTTTTCTGTGAATCTATTCACTCTTTGTATTACAGTACATATGAAGCACATTCATAGCATTCACACAAAAATAATAAAATTAAGTTGGTGGCAAGCACATCAGGTTGCCTAAGACAGTTTGAATGTGTTTTTTTTTTTTTTTTTTTCTGGTTAAAATACAGCACGCACTCATGTGGAATCTGTTAAGGACATCAATAGTATGTTAACTTATAAAACTGACCTCGGTGTACTTTTTGATTGCAGGCTCACAGCTGAGTGTGAACAGAAGATTAGGTGTATGGAGGATTTGGATGTTTGCTCTCCTAAATTCAGTTTCTCCAGAGCAGAAGATGAGGTTAGAAAGCAAAGCGGTCGTATGCTGTGTGATGTGCTGCTAGATCAAGCAGTCTTACCAGGTGTGGGGAACATCATAAAAAATGAAGCCCTTTTTGACAGTGGCCTGCATCCTGCTGTCAAAGTAAGTTTTAAATGATATCTCCAAATAATGCTATTAAATTACCAAATATAAATTGATACAATTTGTACTGAACAGTAGACGGTAATGTGTTACAAGGGAATAACATGTTCAGTCATTTTCCTGTTGCAGTGCCAGGTGTTACCAAAACAGTACAACTGTGGTTTGAAAGACTTAGTTATGGATCCATAAATCCAAATGATGTAGTGATGGTAGCCTACCTCCTCCACTGTCAGGGTTTCCACTTCTGAAGACCTGCTTTTGTTCACCTTTTAAAGCACGTTTTTGGAGCCTTTCAACTGTTGCAACTATAGCTGACTAGCCAGTCTCATTGCACAACCATCACAAAACTGAAGTATCACCAGCCATTAGACTGCTTTTTAGGACACAGTGATTTTTTTTTTTTTTTTTTTTCCGATCATAAAAGCAATTTAAAGCTCCATTTTTAATGTCTCAATTTTCCCAGGACACCTACTCATATTTTGTATAGCCACTTATGATCTGTTGGGCAGTGAATGTAGCAATACCCCACTATACTCTTTTTCAAAGTCCTTTAAGATATGCAACTAATTTAAGGTATTCTAACTGTCATTGTCATCTCTATGAACTGTCTGGCTGGTCATCCCTGTCTGCTAATAAAATGAAGCATTGGTACGTATTTGTCTACAAAGCTATTTTGGGTAAATTACATCTTAATTATTAAAAAATCAGTACCAGTGCTTATAAACGTATATTTTGCTACCTGGTTTTGGAACCATCTTTAGATCAAGCTACACTCTCAGTAACATGGTATCTTTACATGATTTTTAGCAAATAATTGATCATTACATTGCAGAAAGCTGATTTTTTTTTTTTTAATATGTAAACTTGCAGATAATGATTTTGATTTAACATTTTACTGGCTGATGTGTGTATGTCTAACGTCTTCTTGGCCAGGTCTTACTAGTAGAAGAGATTTTCTGGTGAAATACATTTCAGGGAGTATATTGAATGAAATATTCATCTTGACTAATGTGCAAGCTACCAAAAATAATTCATTAATTCATATTTGATTTCATAGGTTGGCCATTTGACAGATGACCAGATCCATCATCTTGTGAAAATGACCCGTGATTTTACCGTTCTTTTTTACAAGGTACAGTAATATTGTAGTTTGGGGTGATTCACAACTTGATCTGTTCCTAATTATGTTTTCCATAAATACTGCAGGATCTAGGTTTAAATTAAATTCATATTTGCAGTGTATCCATCCACATATTTGTCACCATGTAAATAATCTAGCTTCTTGGGGTGTTGCTACAATAACAAAATGAACTAAAGCAGATATGCAAGTGTGAGAGGGGGTGCGGTAAGACCTTAATAGTATGTTATTGCAGTGCCTTCAACCATCCAGAAGTGCAGCTCGGGTACCATGTCTTTTAGCTGCTACCACCTCCCTGTGCAGGAAACCGTGGCTTCACGTTTCAGTGGGTGCTTTCAAAAGGATTTTTTGCACAACTTGGATGTTTTTATTCCCCATCACTTGTAACACCAACACACCTAGTTTTAGCCAATCCCACTGACTAAAAGTAATTATCCAGTGCACCAGTGTCAGCAGCACTAATAGAAGTATGCATATCCACACTAAATAGGAATTGCTCTTGAAAATCACCATCCCATACATGCGTCATGTAAATCAGCAAAATTGAGCTGTAGATTTGTCTAATTGTAAAGCAAGACAATCAGCTGTTTGATGGCTTCTAAAATATTACAGATTCTTCTCCATGTTGCATCATTGTATTCAGTGCACATCAGTAGTGGAAGGTAAAATTAGCTCCTCCGTGATACTGCGCTTTTTTTAAATTTCACAATGTGGTGTGCAATGAGTTGAGAGGCACACAATGATTGCTTCTGGACAGTATATCCATGTTAAATAATTTTTCAAGTAGCTTTGTCTCCAAATGCCTAGATGGTTTTAGCCTTTGGTTCTAACAATTTACTGCAGAGTACACACTGTGGCCTGTTCACCCTTTTGTTCCTCAATAAACGAAAACCCAAAATTTAAGTAAGCAGGGTTGTAGCTAACATTACTTTTCTTCTCACGTTGTGAATGATTCCTACTAGCACTCCTATTTGCAACAGGACTGCTTAAAAATGTCTCCACTTCACTGACTACAAGACACTCCAAACTCTCCACTGCAAGATTATAATAAATTGATAGAATGTTGCATTAGATTGGCTAATCAGTGGCACTTGCTGCTGTTTGAGTAACTTGATTAGTATGCACATCGTTAACATGCAGTCTGGCACTAGTAATAGTAATTATAAATAAATGCATAATGCATAAACTATTATCTATTTTCACATTGTTTGCAACTCTCATCAATTCAGACAACTGAATTTTGGATTGCAAGCAATGGGTTGAGAAACCTGGTCGTAGGCAGTCATGCAAAATGTCACATCAGTCAAACTGAACAAAACTGCTCACTGTATTATAATGCACACTGATGTCTCCAATTCACGTTACGTATTTAACTTTTTATACCATATTCTTTAAAATATAAACCTGTTTTTTTTTTGGTGGGTCATACACCGTGCAGACCCTTTGTTGTTAAGAGCCAGCTCAACTGATCTCCATCCTCGGTTTCAGATACTGCAGTCTGGCGGAATTTAGTACTTAGGTTCTACTGGAACTATCGCCACGCCCAAAGAGATTTGAAAGAAAACAAATGCACAGAAATTGTTATTTACTTTTTCAACAATTCTGTTTAATTTGTGTTAGTGTTTGATTATGAAAGAAATCAAAAAATGCTCAAAATCTATGTGGCCTGAAATCCTTAACTGCTAGTATGGCTGCGAGAAGTGTGTATGTTTTAAGACATTGACCCAGATTCGCTTTGACCTTGACAGATGATTCGTCACTAGCTGTGCATAAGATAATTTTTAGTGCACAGTCATGTGATCCTGTTATACCAATCACAGCGTTAATTTATCCACACTATGTATCCATAATGGGCTATTGACTTTAATTTTAAAATGTAATACTTATTTGTATTTTTAATGTATACCAACAGACATACTAACTTAGCTTTATCTTATTTATCTTATGTTGTTGCCTTATTGCACTACTTTGAATGAGATTAAGAAAATGTATTAAGTTTGTTTTTTCTTTGTTTTGCTGTTTTGGGTATTTTCTTTAATAAAGATGGATTTTCATTTTGTTATTACAGAAAGATGTAGCTGCATGCTAACAAGAAGGTATTAGTGCCCTCTAGTGACAGATTATGTAAATTACAGAAGAGTTCAATGAAAGTACTGGCAAATTTAAGATTTGATGGTTGTAGATACAAATCTGTTTCAGCAAAGGTACTGAAGGATGTTGAGGCATTTTAAAACCAGGACAGTATTAAACTGTACACAACATTGTTGACAATTACATACGCTGTAGTTTGATAACGTAAGTGCTATGGGGTCAAAACATGTTAGCTATGTTTGTTGTGAATTTTTAAAAAATATGAAATAAAGACTACTGCTTTTATTGAGAACTCTGTGTGGGTATAGACTTGATTTTTCACGGGAGTTGCTGTCTTTGTTCTCCTTCGCTGTGGTTTTCCACTGGATATATATATATATATATATATATATATATATATATATATATATATATATATATATATATATATATATATTTTTTTTTTTTTTGACAAAAATGGTCACTATTTGACATTGTGTAAATAAATGACAGCATTATCTGTTTGATCATTAACATGCTTTTGTTTTCACTTTTTGGATAACTTTTATTTGATGCCCTTTTAATTTGTTTTCTCAGTGCCGTAAGACTGGTAGTGCACTCTGTAAACATTATAAAGTATACAAGCGCCCTAACTGTGGTCAGTGCGGTGAACAAATCACTGTATGTCGACTTGGGGAGAATAGCAGAATGACCTACTTCTGTTCTTGCTGCCAAAAGGAAAACCCATGTCAGGTTAATGTTGGGTAAGGCTTTTTAATTTAAAAAAAAAAAACTGAATGTAGTATATCTCTTAGATAATACCCATTTTCTAATTATTATTATTATTATTATTATTATTATTATTATTATTATTATTATTATTATTATTAATAACATAATTTTCCTTTAAACTTCAGTGTTTTGCAATATGCATGGTGGTGGCGCAAGACCTGTGTATGAAAAGATAGCGCTTGTATAATAGTTTATGGTAAAATTGCTAAACTAATTTTTTTTTTTTTAAACAAACTATGACCAGTACAGTACCTCCAACTCAACAAAACATATACAAAACAATACCAAAGCAAACAACAGTGGCCTGCAGTTTTGCATTTTTCTGGATGACCAGAATAATGCAAAATAGTAAGCATCATAAATGTAAGAAATTACTTCAGCCACCGTGGGATGCTATGTAGCTCAGCTGTCTTCAGTTTTCAGGTATGTGACTGACAAGTGGCTTTTCTGTGAAAATTTGTTACATTTACTAATTAATAAATAATAACATTATTTTAAAAGACCAAATTCCCCCCTTTTTTGGGGGGGGGGGGGATTCTGTTGATTTAGAAGCATTACTATGCAGGACAGCCGCTATAAGATTGTTACTTTTTTAAAACATGTGGACTGATTAATCTATCAACAAGTAATATACATCAAAACTGTACATATAAGGCTGTAATTCTGTCTCTGGTGAGAGCTGGCACTCTCATGCTTTTTATGTCACCAGAAACCCTCAATAGAATTACTTTCTTGTTATGCACAGTGTACATTGTTGTTGTTGTTATTGCTGTTTTGTTTTTCACAGCAAACTTCCACTCAGAAATAGTTTAATAGGTTGGACTTATGGAGCAGGCACTCAGTCTAATGATCAAGTGGCCAAAAAGGAGGAGGAAGAATGGACATGTGCACTCTGCACTTTGATAAACAAGCCTGCTGCTAAATCATGCAATGCATGTTTGACGTCAAGACCAGACAGTAAGAACAAAACAGGAGAGACATCATTTTGAATATTGTTAATAGAAAAAAAATTACATTAAACACAATGCATTTTTCATCCACAGTTACTAAAGTGGAGATTTCTGAGGAGCCATCTGCCTTCACTAGAGACCTGATCAGATTCCCCTGCAATGCCTTTACCAAGTCAGAAGTGGATCTTAAAGTTAACAGAAAGGCTGCATTTGGAACCTCTACACTTATATTTACAGATCTGAGCTGTAAATCTGCCCCTGCACGAAGTAATTCTTCAGTTAACAATGTTTTAACTTCATCTTTTGGTTCTTCCATCGCAGATAGCAGCTTCAATAAGCATAACTTTAGTCAAAGGAAGACCAGTCCTAATTATTCAAACTCTGGGAAAAAGAGCTCGGAAGTGTCTGACAAGGACAAATCTGATTTATACCATCAGCCGCAAAAGAAAATGAAAACTGATCATAATTCATTTTCTATTACTAAAGGGCATTCTGGCAATCACAATTCTACACTCAGGTATGTTGTTTATAGAAATTGTGTCTTGTGTTTTGTTTGCAAGGAGAACTCTATTTCCATACAAATGTAAAGATGGGTTTGAGCCTCTAAGTGGAAGACATATATGTCTCTTTTAGACCCTTTACTTCAGTGAATATATAAAACAATGTAGTTTTACTAAGATTTGCTTTGTATACAGGGGATGTTAAAATCATTATTTCATGAGATGTGTAGCTCACACTTGCATTTTATTTGCGTCTGTGCATCACTCAGTTAAGTCTGTCGCATGCATGATCACTATTTTTAGGGAAGTGATTAGCATATATTATTATTATTATTATTATTATTATTATTATTATTATTATTATTATTAATAATAACACCTTCATTTGTAACAGTGAGCCTCGTGTTAACATGACAGATGGAACAGTTCTGTTAAGTCATGGAAGCCCATGCTGTGCTACACATAATCGCCCCAGTATTCTAAGGGTTGTGAAGAAGAGCGGAGAAAACAAAGGGAGACAATTCTATGCTTGTTCTTTACCCAGAGAAACCCAATGTGAATTTTTCATGGTAAGTTATGCAACTCAGAATATGTAAGATAGTTGTGGCATCGTGGTTGTTACTGTGTTTTTTTTTTTTTTTTTTTTTTAAACAGGGTTTGCCAAACAATTACAATAACGAAAACGTGAAAGTGTTTTTTTTTTAAAAACAAAATACCAAAATTAACACTTAAAACAATTCTACAGGTTGACCATGTTCTTTCCCTACATGGAGCATTCATTTTAGAGTATGTTGAGAACTGGTCATCCAATTAAGCCTTGACTGCCTTTTTTTATTTTTTATATTTGCAGTTGCTTCTGCCTGTGTCAAATCCTTGCATCTCAGAAACCGTCTGAGGCAGTGAGGATTTAATGGAAATGACATATTAAACGTGTTTGTGACATTGTCTTGACCTAACATGGCAGACATATTGAGGTCATGTAACAGCTGCAGAGATAGTAAATCGTGAGGTATTAATGCTTAGTACAACGCTGTATCCTTTAATTTGTCTTACTTAGGTTCCAATAATAATGTTGTCCAATAAAAAATTAACCCTGTCAATGCAGCATCTCGCCACATCATGATACAATACAGACTACGTGCTTTGACATAGGTTCTGCTACGGTTTTCTACAGTATGATTATTTCATAATGTTCCATTACAGGTAGTTTCCTGTGACCATTAACCGTTCCAGTGCAAAATTATTTTCACCGCTTACTATTAATAATACAGACCTAATGGTTACCTTTATAACATTCCACTGCAGGTTTCCAGCAGAAATTAATATTTTCACTGGATTTGCTCAACCAATTCCAGTCTTTCTATTCTTACCAATGCTATTTGTATTTTTCTTCATGTTTACAGTATAAACTATTTCATCTGATATGACATACCTCATCTATTATGCTGTGGAGGATTTGTTTTGCTTCACAGTGAAATTTGTAGTTTAATCTGTACTATTCAGGCCTTGATTTTTGTTTTGTTTTTTTGTTTCACAGTGGGCTGATTCACACTTCCCAACCTGTAATCATGCAAAACGATGCCTCATGAGAACAGTTCTGAAGACTGGCCCAAATAATGGACGAAATTTTTATGTCTGCCCTTTAGGAAAGAACAAACAATGTGACTTTTTTCAGTGGGCAGAAAATGGTCCGGGAATCAAGATCATCCCTGGATGCTAAAAACACTGTTCACTGAAACAGAAAAACATGGAAAGAGCTTAGAATTGTTTCTCCTGAGCTTGCTCAGTGATGGGTATAGCATTTTAAATACAAGATGATTTTTTAATTACTGTACTACTTCACCAATTAAAATAAAATAGTAATTAAAAGGTAGAAGTGCCATTTAGGTTTCATTTCATAGTCTTTGTTTTATTGAAATTAGCAATGCTAAATAGAATGTTATTGTTATATTGTTTACTTAGTTTTATAAAAACAGATTTATTTTCTTTTGAATAAAGAAGTGGTAGTGCTGGAATAATTTCATTTTGATTGTCCCAATGCTATAACTAATGACTTGGTCTGTAAATGTAGGCTTTATCCAAATGATTATTTTAGATATAAACGTTTATTATAAATGTGTTTTTTGTCTACTGATCAGGTATTCTGTATGTGTGTGCATCATTTTGTATTTGCATTGTGTTCCAACTGCCACGTGGAAAACTGATAATTGGCTGCTTGGAATATCTTGATTAGTTTGATGCATCATGTTCTTTAAATAAATGTGTTATTTAAATAAACTGTGAACTCTTAGCAAAATGCAATTATTGACAGCCTTTTCCAATGTGTACCTTTTTGTTGTATAAAATGTTAACACAGTGATTACTTTATTCTTGTTTAAATGAATCACTTTTTGAAAACGTCATTACAAAGTACTGAAAGTATTAAAATATTCACCACTGCCTAACATTAAAAAACAAATGCCCCCATAGCAGGTTAACAGTTTTCTTCAAACAAACAAAACATTGATAAAATATTTGTGTGATGCCAACCCAGTTGTTTTTTCTACATAATTCTGTAAAACCTACAGTAACTTTTGCAACTTACCCTCAGAAAACATTATTTTCTCCCCTCAACGTATTTTAAATATATGTAGTTCTGAGATAAGCAAAAGTTACTGCTACACAAAATATGTATCAGTTCATTTTTGTAAGATATTATGTACTGTATATGCAATGTTCTAAAGTACTAAAAAACTAATAATATAATATACTTATATATAAAATTGATTTTCAGCATCCACATTTATATTATTTAACAAAATAATAACATTGACAACATCTTACTCCTAAAACAGTACAGTCTCTACAAATGCCTTGTTGCCACATAATTGATTCAATAAACTATTAACCCACAAATGTATATTTTATATTTAAACACACTCAAGATACTAGTACCTCAAAAGGCTTGATTATTCATGGGATGCAAACAGACCATTTCTGTGTTGAATGACTGTCAAACAAGCAAATCGTGGCTGCAGTTTGGATCAGACAAAATATATATATTTTTTTAAGATTTAAATGCAGGATGATTTTTCTCTTTTCATTTATTTATTTATTTTTTACTATGAAATAGAAATTAAATACAATCCACCACCAACTGCAGTGGCTGATTCGCTGATGGGTTGTAGACCATGAAGTGAAACTGGTCAAATCCTGAAGCTCTTGCATGCAGCACCTGCAATAGGTATAGGGAGAAATAGGTTGCCAACAAAACTTTACCTTTCAATGTAAAACAAATGTTCAATGGCCAGATTTATCGGTTTATTCCAAAGTACAAACTGTCTTCTGGTTTCTCGTGTGTGTTGGATGTCTCTGATACTGTCAATATTAAAAAGACATACTTTTAGATATAATAATAATGCATGCAAAATAAAAAAAATAGAATGTGGCCAAAGTATTAAGTCGAACCAAGTAAAGACAAAAATTATTAGAACTGATTTATAATTTAGCAGCAAGGCACGAGAGGGCATGTGTTGTGCTGTATACTGTCACTTCTTGGTGGGTTTATTAGGCATGAGAAAGAAGTTCTGAGGTATAACCTTCCACAACAGAAAATAGTCTCTATTAATTAAAAATAATATAAGTAAAACGTTTTCATTTTTCTTTGTTTCAATAAAAATAATAAAAAAAGACTTTATAAATAACTATAAAAACCTTGCTTAGATGTGTTTCAGTTCATTTTTCTGATAAAATATCTATAAACCCTGCTTAGTTGTGTATCTATGAAGGGCCTGCCTTCCTGCATTGTTGCTAGGTAATTCACTTCCATCGGCTCTAGCGTATACCAAACAGCACAATAGGTGCTTTGTTGGGATGTAGATTATTAATTATTAAAGTAATTAATTTAAAGTCAGTCATTTAAGCATTTAACAGCCCGATTTGTTTTGTGGTATTAATTTAATTTCAAGTTGTTTTCTAGCAATGTTACATTTTTGTAAGAGAAACTGAAGCAAGGCGAGAGTCGGGTGGTTAAGACATTGTGTGTAGTAATGTAAATACTGTCAGAAAATATAAAAATATTATAATATAAAAAATTAGTGTCTCACAAAATGACGGCTGATACAACTAAAAAGGAGGAAAATAAAACTGAATATCTGTCAACAGGATCTGACCGAAGTTACAGAAAATAATTGCTATCTATGTACTATAAATAAAATACCAACACAGCGTCTTGTTTAAAATAGTAAGCTGGCTTGTAGTGCAAATTAATATAAACTGGAAGATATATTACAAGTACTGTGTGTTTAGTTTATTGTACATGTACAAAAGTAGCTAGTAATATGTTTAAATAAATTAACCCATACTTTATGTAATGTTATAATGAAAAACTTTTGGCCATAGCTGTATGTGAGTAAACTATATTTTGGGGGAGCAAAATGCAACTATACCTTGAAGCCATGAGTACTTTCAATAAATATTGTACCTAATTAAAAACAATGCCGGAAGTTTTTATGGTGTGTTTTTGTCTTCAACCGATTCAACAAATAATAGATTTACTACCAAGAGTACTGTAAAAAATGTACAAGTCGATTTTCTAGGCATTCTTGTGGGGCACTTAAAAGGGGGGAGCGACTAATACATCGGTGCAATGAATGCGGTGGTGTGTCTAATATTAAACTACTGTACCAGGGCCACAATGGGATTGCTACAGCCACGGTTATTATGGCTCACAAACTTAACTGTCAACAACCCCATTCATTTTTTCAGGATCCAACATAAACCACCGTTCTAACTGAAAAGTTTTAATCTGTTACTCTCAATACCCTAACAAACTTTGTTAAACGTAAGCATTCAGCATAAAGGCAGGTGAAAACCCGTAGTGAGGACTGCTGTTGTAAAGGCTGCGTAAAGCCTGGTTGGAATCGACAAAGGTACTGTGGAGACCTGTTTTGGATTGTGTGACCGGGAAACTGCTTAGCTGTCAAGCAGTGTTAGGTTAGGATTAATCAGAAAGAGAAAGAAAAAAAAAATGTTTAGCTCTCCGGTTGGAGTTCAGTTTTTGTTTTGTTTTGTTTGTTTATTTATTTCATTGTGAATAAAAGTACACGCTGAAAAAGATAAATTCCTGTGTTGGGTCAAATAACTGGTGCACAATGAACCCGAGAGCCAAAGGCTCGGTTATACTGGATAAAGTAGGGCTGTGACAAACGAAAATGCTACACAACACATTTGAAATTGCACATTGTTAAATTTGCCGAAATGCATCACAGTGCTAAACAGTACGTGACTAATGAATGAAACAAAGACAAACTTAAATATGGCGAAAGAAAAACGAGTTGACAGAGCAAGAACGTGTTTATGGCCTGATTGTTTGAATGGAGTACTTTGAATGACTTTAATATATAACATACTGTAACTTTCTCTACATGTCAGTGCAAAGCAGTGGTACACTTATAAAGTATGTATGGTTCTGATTAACAAAACTAAATTAATGTATTTTTACAGCTGGAAATGTAACGCAATTGTACTGCACTGTATGCAACACCAAGATGTTTTGTTTGCTGGTTATTAGATGCTGCACGGTTTAGTTTGTTGTTGTTTTTTTTTGTTTGTTTGTTTGTTTTTTGCTTTTTTAATTGATGAAGCAGCACTGTTTAATACATGTCTTTTAACTTTGAATTAATACAACAAATGTATAAAAGCCAATGCAGCTGGAACTATCGCCTATGGTACGGGAATACACACACAAAAGGTAAACAAGCAATGGCGGAATACAGCGGGGTGGTAAATAACATACAGCGGGCAGACAGACAGTGAATACAGTACATAAACACAAATGCACAGATCGCTACAATATCTGCTGTATTTTAACAGTGCATTTACAATTTACTTGAACCAATTATTTAGAAATATTGAAAAACGGAAGAGTTTCTAGCAGTTTAAAAAAAAAAAAAAAAAAACACTAAAACTATTAATGGAATAAAATGTTGCAAAGAAGGGTCATTTCAAAACTAAACCTTTATTTATTGGTGTTGAGCATGTAGTGAAAAAAAAAAAATCAATTGTATAAAAGCTATTTTAACACAAACTGTTTTCCTAAACTTGAAGTGTCAAAAGGGGGGAGCAACTTTTACACCGATGCGACCTATAAAACGATTTTTACGGTATGTGAATAAAAATACTAGAACAATGGCTATGTGAAAAATATATTTCAGTAATGCATATAGCTCATAATAATGCATATAGCTCATATGACAGTAATTGTAAGTCATGTGCTTCTTGTAAACACTAGAGGGTGTTCAGTAACATTTTAATATAGCTGGCTTGATGCATAAAGACAGATATGCTTTATCAATGTAGGACATTTTTAAAATATACTACTACTTTAATAAATCACTACTGACCTTCACAAGCAGACTAAAAATGATGTTTCATTTTTAACCCAATTGGATTTGGAATAGCTAGCAAGTACTTTAGGTCCATATTCACATACATTTGACACTTGAAAGACAGGCAATATGCAGTGTGCCTTCCATAAGCATCCCAATACAACACCTATCCACCAGATTTTACCAGAAAACAGAATACCTGCTATTAACAGTTATTAACAGTTCAAACAAAATCTTTTAAATTGCGTGGTATTTCAAGGGAAGTTTCCAATTGCCTTCTTGACAACTTACCATAACTTCCAGTTGTATTTGCTGAGATTACTGCACCAAAGAAACCAGGGTAATACTTCTTCATTCTGGTGATAACCTTTCTGCATGCTGTGGTCGGGTCTATTCCGATGCTCCTGTACTCCACAGCTTGGTAACTAATGTAAGAAACAACCAAAAGCATTTTTTTAAAACCTAGACCAGGTCTGACCTAGACAACGTACAGTATGTGTGTATTGTCCCTCGATGTAGCAATACCCCACATCAACTCACTCCCTGGATAGCCATACTGCAATTATACCATGGCTTTCAGGTAATTTGAAATTCAAAACAACTAACAAGAAGAGCTTTAAAAAGAGAACTGCTGCAATGACAGGTTTATCCTGGTCATCATATAATAACACTTTTAAAGCCATTTTTTATTTATTACTTGCACATACTTTTTAGCTTGAGATTACTGTCAGAATCTGTTTAGCACAGAACACAGGCAGACAGTAGTGATGTGACAAGCAATAAAACATACTTTAATGATCATTAAGGTGACTTTGTTCAGTTTGATTCTACAAGTTAATTTTATGAAGGAGTCCACGCCTGCCGTAGAAGACATGTTAAAAACTTCTTAAATAGTGATGAGGTTTTCTTTTCAGTTGAGGGCTTTGTGAAATCATTGCGGTTTTCAACAGAATTAAATAAACCCAATATTCAACACGAGTAGTAGCATTATCATAACACCCCGCTCATGTGAGGAAATACTTCAGTAAACCACCAGCTAACAAGTACGCCCGTTCTGCTGTTTGAGCTGGCTTTACCATGTCATGTCACTCAAGCTAAAAATATATACTTAAAATTGTCTTATCAAATCTATTTTACAAGTCTGAAAACCTTGGAAGGAATCGCATCATAACATCCCCATCTCCAGTAGCAGCTGCATCTCCAACTGTGCTGTCAGCATAGGCCCCTGCTCCAGCGATTGGTGAATCCCCTACACGGCTATCACAAAAAAAAAAAAAAAAAAAAAAAACACACACAGCAATACATTAATAAATCAAGCAAAAAGGAAATGTTCTGAGTTTGAGGGTTTGAGAGAACACAGAAAATAAAAATGCTTCAATATTTTATAAAAGTTGTTTTCTAATAGTATCAATCTAAATTGTGCGTGTTAGAGGAGTTAATTACCAAGCCTTCTGTGCCCTTTGCCTCAAAACTGGAGGCTTCAAAACTTGTTTAAAAAAAACAATGCATAATCTCTTTGTAAAGGACATCCAGGTGTCAATGGCTAGTGTTTCTAGGATTGAGGTTCCAGAGCAACTTTTCTTAATATGTGTGTGTATATATATATATATATATATATATATATATATATATATATATATATATATATATATATATATATTTACCATTATTATTGGTTCATTTTTCAGTTTGGGTGCATAACCAATTTCAGACTGTATTATTATTCTTGTTTTAGTAGGTACTATAAAGCTGAGGGGACACTAGTCTACATGTTGCCAGATTTTTTTGTAAAAAGTGATGTGCAAATTACAAGTTTCAGGCAACGTTGTTACAAACAACTTTACCAAAGGAGATTTGATTTTGTATAAGCAACATTACATTTTAGGATTAGTCAACCAATGAAAAGTCATGAGAAAAGTGACTGGCTATCTCATTGGCAAAAGGCAGAGGAAAAATGGTGGCAAAGCCAGTGTGTGATGTCGTCAGGGAAAGTTCTCCTGATCGATTTTTATCCCCCCAAGGTGGGTATTGTATATAACAGGTGACCTACATCTTAAAAAACTCCCAATATTCCTGTGTTTAAAAACCTGCACTGTTTATAAATTGTGTCTTGGCAGTGATGGGGTTACAAACCCACCCCTGCATTTTGTATTACTGTTCACTTGCCCTCCAGTTGGGCAGGCCATTCATGTGAAAATGTGGTCAGGTTAGAGTGGATAATACATTGCCAGTCAATTTTCAGTTTGTATTATTTGTCCAAAATACTATAATTCATTCAACTTGTTTGTACTTGTATTTGTAACAACTCAAGAAACATGTTAATTGTGCAACAAGCTTCAGAGGCTTTGTTTCTTTTTGTAGCTACATTAAACTGTGCCTACTGAAAAAATTATGATTTGGATATCAATCACATATTACAACCCGCCTGTTTAATAGAAAAACAAACAAACAAAAAACCTCACAGGATTAGGTCACTACAGGTCTTTCTGTTTCTCAGATTCACAATAAGCAAGCTATATACAACCCCCCTATTTTAGGTCATTATTGCAGAATTGTGCAGGACTGGCAGATGTGATTTGCATGCACACAGTGTTAATGATCCCGATTCGACACAAAAAATACATTGAAATCATCACGCATATACACTATGAACATCAGAACTGCATCTAGTAATTTATATAAAAAATACTTTCTGAAAAGTTATAATTAAATTGTACCCTAGTACCATCAAACGGTATAATTTCCTGAAAGCCTAACATTGAAAAAAACAAACAATCTGAATTCAGAAGTAATCAACAAACAGTTGTTTAGTACAAACCCAGGTATCTTGTGTTTTGCTCCATTTGTAGACGCTCCAGCAGCCACGTGCCCTATCTTATTGATCACAATCATTCCTAGGTAATAAAAAAAAAGACTCAACTTCATAAATTATCATGTTTGCAGACGAGTTTAATAACATATGTCTGTCTCTGCTGTCTATCACTCACTCTCAGTTCCATTCGCAAAGCTTTTTTTGTAAGACTATTGAACTGTGCCACAGTTATTCTGCGGCTTCCATAAACTTTAATGAGTCTGTGGTGGAAGTGTGATATATTCTATGCATGACATACTGCTACATAAGGTTAAAGTGGTGACAGCTTTCTTAGTGTAGGTACTTAAAACATAATTAATCAGAGGCTTACATAGAAAGTGTTTAATGAAGGTCCAAAATCTACTCTTCATAGAAAGACAGAAAAAAGGAAAGAATTTTAAATTGTTTTTAAAAAAAAAAGCAAAACATGTACAGTACCAATAGTGTCATGATTATGAATATTAATATGTTGCTTTCGCTGTCCTTGTTACATGCTCGTAGGTTTGTATGGACCACATGATTTTGAAGGGTCAGGCGAAACACCCTGTCAATTATTTTGGGGGGGAATTTTACAGTTAGTATAGGTGGATGATCATGTGCAGTTCACACTGGGTCTACTGCTTTACCATGATTAGATTCTTGTTTTAAAAATAATTACTTAGTAAGACCTTAATGTTATCTGTACTATCACTAATATTGACACATGGTCCTTTTTGGCTATCAATAATGTGTTGTATTTCCAGCTTTTCATAAGATATAGGATAGAAAACAGTATGTATAAATTATGCATCAAAAAAAGGATACAAAAAAAAAAAAAAAATAAGCTAACATTCTAGAAATTTTGGCTGTCAACTTTCATTTAGCCACTTTGTATGCAGTAAATGTGTGGTGTCAATCACAACGTATCGTTCTCAATAAACCCCATACTTTCAGCAAATTTGGGTGTGATGCTTTGGAAAAAATACTAAAGAACCCTTTTTTTATTTAAACATAATACATTTCGTTTAGTATTATAATATTATAATATATATATATATTTATATATATATATATATATATATATATATATATATATATATATATATATATATATACACACACACACACACACACACACACACACACACACACACACACACACATATATATCAGTAAATGTATATGATGTTTCTGTTTAAATTATTCAGGATATAACGATTCTTCTATGGTCTTAATTCCTTCAGGAAATTTTAGGTTTTTAGAAGTCCTGGCAACTATAAATAACTTGACATTCAACCATGTCAAATTACCTGATTCTCCTACTAAAAATGTATGCTTGGTATACTCCATTACAGCCCGTGCCACGTCAAGGGCATTCTTGATTCGTCTAAGGTCTGCTACAGCTCCAACTTGCATAGTATCACTACATCAAAGGTACAAAAAAAGAAAAAGGTTACATATTAAAAGAACCTACCTAACATACTGGTGTGATTTCGTTTGGAAACCATCAGAAAAATAACATTGTTTGGAGCTGTGCTTTTGGCCTGTAAAAAGACAAGTTATGACAACCCTCTTGTAATTTATAAATCACAACAAATCCTAAATTGTAATACCTTGACATACTATGTGGTCAAGGTAATACGCATGGTAATTGATTTTATATTCTGAAGTCTAGGAGATGTTTTTCTATATGCAGTGACAGTGAACAATTTATTATTACCTTTATTCTATTATCTAAAGCACTACAACGTGTATACAAAAACTATGCTTTTTAAACATGTCTGTACTTCATACTGTGTATCTCATAAACTAAGTAGGTCATGGACATTGCTACACAGGTAAACTAAGGGATACCTTTTGACATCCAGGTCATGAAATACTAGGCCAATCCTGTTTTAAACCTTCTCACACTAGGAGTAGAACCAATTATCCACTTTTGTACAGTTACTTAGAACAAGTTGACATTGGTACTAGTAGGGGTTACTGTAATTAAAGGTAAGACAATTAGGTTTAAAATGAGTTGCAATTTCTTTAAAGCATTTAATTGAACCATCGTGTGTCGTCATCACCTAGAGCAACATCTCCTGAGATTGTGAAGAACTTGAAACTGCAATTTAGACTGTAGGAAAAAGTAACCCATTACTCACCCATTCATGACCATGGCATCCAAAGTGGTTCATCCTCCCTCCATATCCCACACTGTCGTCACATTGCTCTGTCTCACATCCCTTTTCTACAGCATCTAGCACGGACATCCCTGACTGCAAGGTGTCCCAGGCGTAAAAAAATAATTAAATACTCAACAAGAACAAAAAATGTGTACCTTTATGCAAAAAATACCATTTGCTTCTGTTTCATTAAATATTTTATTCAATATCCTGGTTTTACTATGTTTAATAAGACACAACTGAGGTTAAGTGGACACTGTGGCTAATTAAGCTCATAGTAAAACATGGAAGAGTGAAACTGCTATGCAAGAAGAGTTATTTTACAGCAAAAAAAAGTGCTTACACTTAGGACTCTCTTACCTTTTTATCCATTTACTGCCATTCTATATTTACTTTACTATAGCCTATCTATCCATATAGGATACTCTAACGTGCCACATACAGTAAGTTGGTTGCAGATTTGGTAATGTCTAGCTCGAATTGTGCAGGAGTCAGACACACTATTTGGGGCATATTACAGTAACACAATATCAATAAAAAGTGTAGTCTGAAAGCAACATTTTTCAATACAGAATTAA